>NC_064852.1:128674451-128974451 GCF_024139225.1 Suncus etruscus
TTTGCCTTGTACACAGCTGACCCAGGTTTGATCCAAAAAAGAGCTTAAAATTGATCTGAAATACAATTCTGTTAGAAATTATTACTGGAGGGGCCGGAGAGATAGCATGGAGGTAAGGCGTTTGCCTTTCATGCAGGAGGTCGTCGGTTCGAATCCCGGTGCCCCGTATGGTCCCCTGTGCCTGCCAGGAGCAATTTCTGAGCCTGGAGCCAGGAATAACCCCTGAGCACTGCCAGGTGTGACCCAAAAACCAAAAAAAAAAAAAAAAAAAAGAAATTATTACTGGAACGTCATTAGTGTATAGTAGGTAAACTTGTATGCGGCTATTGCTGGTTAGGCCTCTAGCACCCCATTTGAATGATCCCTGAGTATTGAGCCAGAAGTAAGCCTTGAGTATTACTGGGTGTGGACCCTCCAAAACTATAATTAAGCATATTTTTATTATTATATATCAGGAAACTTAGTAATTATTGATTTATATAAGAATTTACTTAACTCTAGTTTTAACATTCCAAGTCCAAATTATACACCCTTCCTCTCAGTTAAGAGGCTCAGAGCTGGGGCCGGGAAGGTGGTGCTAGAGGTAAGGTGTCTACCTTGCAAGCACTAGCGTAGGACGGACCACGGTTTGATCCCCCAGCGTCCCATATGGTCCCCCCAAGTCAGGGGCGATTTCTGAGCGCATAGCCAGGAGTAACCCCTGAGCGTCAAACGGGTGTGGCCCAAAAACCAAAAAAAAAAAAAAAAAAAAGAGGCTCAGAGCTTTAAAATTGACCTTATTCCAAAATGTTTGAACCAAAAGCTAGAAATTGTTGGCTTTGAAATTGAGTTAGGTAGTCAGGGGCCTCCCATATTCAAGAGCCTGCCTTGAAATTTTTGGAAGAAATAAAATCAAGATGAGTTTTATGAGTTGTCATGCCTTGACCTAGCTCCAGGCTCAAGATTCCAATGACCCAGCACAGCCTGACCAGACTTAACACCAATTATTGATGACCTAGGACTCAGCCCAAAGTCAGTGACTGGACTCGCTCAGTAGGCAATTCAGCATAAGACTCTACAAGCACATCACTAGGGCTCAAAATCCTTGCTCTAAGACCTGCCTGAGTAAGAGACTCTCAGCTACAGAGGAATCTCCCAATTCTGGGCAGTTTGTAAAAATCCTATAAAAACTCTTTGAAGAGCAAACAGCACTTTGGAATCAAACCACACCCCATCTTGATGTGTGTATTACTTCTATTATATATTTTATGGGATTCCCTTCCCTTCCCTTCCCTTCTCTCTCTCTCTCTCTCTCTCTCTCTCTCTCTCTCTCTCTCTCTCTCTCTCTCTCTCTCTCTCTCTCTCTCTCTCTCTCTCTCTTTCTGTCTTTTTTTGGTGGTGCTCATGGGTTTGTATCCAGTACCAGGATTCAACCTAGCGCCATGGCCATAGTCACTTGCGCTTGCTAGTCAAATGCTTTAACCTGGATACTATCTCTCTGATCTTATAATCCTTAAAATTATTATTATATTATTATTATTATTATTATGTTTTTTTGGGTCACATCTGGCAGCACTCAGGGGCTACTCCTGGTTCTATGCTCAGAAATCGCCCCTGGCAGGCTCTGGGGACCATATGGGATGCCGGGATTTGAACCGCCATTCTTCTGCATGCAAGGCAAACACCTTACCGCTGTGCTATCTCTCCGGCCCTCCTTAAAATTATTGTACTCATTATTTTGTCTTATTTAAAAATTCTGTTCTCCAAGAGAAGAGGACACACCTAGAAAACTTGGGAAGAGGTTGAGACAGACTTTCCTTTACCTGCAAAGCATTGTTCCTCTCCTCTACTTGAAGACATTATTTCCTGAAAATTCAGATGTTGGTGGGGTTGGAGAGATAGCATGAAAGTAGGGCATTTGCCTTGCATGCAGAAGGACGGTGGTTCAAATTCCATATTGTCCCCCGAGCCTGCCAGGAGCAACTTCTGAGTGCAGAGCCAGGAGTAGCCCCTGAGCGCTGCTGGGCGTGACACCCTCCCCACCCAATTCAGATGATGGTACTAGTTCCCACCCTATGTTGATCAAATAGGTATCAGATGCAGGTTTTTGGTTTTTTTTTTTTTTTTTTTTTTTTGTCACACCTAGCAGTGCTCAGAGGCTACTCCTGGTTCTGCACTCAAATCACTCTTGGCAGGCACAGAGGATCACATGGAATGCTGGGATTAGAACCATCATTCGTCCTGGGCAGGCTGCTTGCAAAGCAAAGGCCCTACCTCTGTACTATTGCTCTGGCTCAGTTTTATGGCTACTTTAGCTTGTATGGCTACCCTCCTAAGTCTTCATCTTTATTGTCTTTATTTATTTGTCTTTATTGTCTTTTTTATTATAGTTGTGTGTGAGTGTGTGTGTATATATATATGTATATATATATATATTTATGTCCCACAAAATGAGTGTAATCATTCTATGTCTATTCTTCTATTCCTCTAACACATTTCACTCAGCATAATACTCTTTTGTTTTGTTTTGTTTTGTTTTTGTGTCATATCCAGCAGCGCTCAGGGGCCACTCCTGGCTCTACACTCAGAAATCACTCCTGGCAGGCTCGGGGGACCATATGGGATGCCGGGATTCGAACCGCCATCCTTCTGCATGCAAGGCAAACACCTTACCTCCATGCTATCTCTCTGGCCCCAGCATAATACGCTTTTAATATAGCCACATATAAGCAAATTTTATTTTTCCTAACAGCTACATAGTATTCCATTGAGAAGATGTACCACAATTTTTTTTATCCACCATCTGTTCTTGGATGCTTGGGTTGTTTCCTTATTCTGGCTATTATGGACAGTGATGCAATGAACATAGAAGTGCAAATGCTTTTTTATTTTAGTGTTCATAGATATATACCCAGGAGGTAATACTGGGGCATAGGCAGCTCAAACTCCAATTCTTTGAGGAGTGTCTATATTGTTTCTCAAAAAGTCTGAACCAGTCAACATTCCCATCAGCAGTGAATGAGAGTCTTTTTCTTCCTGCATCCACATACACCTGCATTGGTTGTTCTTGTTCTTTGTGATGTGTGTCAGTCTCTGTGATGTGAGATGACATCTAATTTTTGTTTTGATTTTCATCTTTTTTTTTTTTTTTTTTGGTTTTTGGGCCACACCCTGTGACGCTCAGGGGTTACTCCTGGCTATGTGCTCAGAAGTTGCTCCTGGCTTCTTGGGGGACCATATGGGACGTCGGGGGATCGAACCGCGGTCCGTCCTAGGCTAGCGCAGGCAAGGCAGGCACCTTACCTCCAGCGCCACCGCCCGGCCCCGATTTTCATCTTCTTGATGATTAATGACATGGAGCATTTTTTCATATGTCTTTTGACCATCTACATTTCTTCTTTGAGGAAATGTCTGTTAATTTCTTCTTCCCCTTTTTGGGTGGGGTTAGATTTTTTTCTTGATAGGTTCTACTAGTGATTTGTATATCTTGGATCTTAACCCTTTATCAGATAGGCATTGAGTGAATAGTTTCTTGCATTCCATCATCAATCTTTGTATTCTGGTCCTCATTTCCTTTGAGATGCAGAAATGTAGTCCCATTTGTTTGTCTTTACTTCTACATGTTTGGTCAGTGATGTTTCATCCTTGAAGATACTTTAGCTTCAATGTCATGGAGAGTCATGCCTATGTTTTCCTTTATATAATTATGTTTTTAAATTTGATATGAAATTCTTTCATCCACTTTGATTTGATATTTATGTAGTGTGTCAAGAAGAGGCCTGAATTTGGTTTCTTGAATGTAACAGAATGGTTTCCCAGCACCAGTTGCTAAAGGCTTTCCTGGTACTTCTTCACATTTTTTTCTCCTTTATCAAAATTAAACTTCTTACATCCTTTTTTTTTTTTTTTGTAGAGAAAGGTAGTCTTAACTCTGGCCTCCATCAGGGAAAAGATTATTTTATGGCATTAGCCATAGGGCATTTGGAGAGCTAAGAAGAAAAGGTAAGCTTAGAGAAAAGGGATTGACAAGAATCAAATAGAAAAATGGTGATGGGATGATCACATGGGGGCTCAGACTCGAAAGCAGAAAGGAAAGAAGAGTCAAAAAGGCTAATCCTAAAGAAATATATAAGAAAACAGGACTTGAAGGAAGAAGAGGAAGAGCCAGTGATTAGGGACTAGTAGAAATGAAAAATGAAAGAAGCATCAGCCTAATCATCATAACAAGTATGTCTGGCTACTTTCCTTTGTGTGTGTGTGTGTGTGTGTGTGTGTGTGTGTGTGTGTGTGTGTGCAATAGGACCCCCAGCTCCCAAGTCATAGGACTGCATCAAAAATGAAGGCCTGAGCTACCACTGTCTACAAACTAGTTGGATAGACCTCAGATATAAAGAGATTAATTCATTCATTAATTGCATTTTAGTATTTTGTTTTATACTAACAAGTGTGAAAATGATTACAATAGTCCATTCTGTTACAGGGACATGCTGTTGTTTAGAACATCACACTAAGCAACATTTGCCTCCTTCTAACTTTCACAAGATTTCTTTCTTTTTTTGAGCAGTGTAAAGCCAACTGTGAACTTGCTTCCTTATACCAGACAGACCTACTGCTAGCAGGGAGAGCTGTATATGCTCTGTGTTGAGACAGAGAACACTTTTCTCACTACCCTCCAGTCTCCAGTGGTCTCTTGTTCATCAGTGCTCCTACAAGAATCTGTCCAAAAATGGATGTAATATTCTAGGGAGACTTTTGCTTGAAATGAGACAACATTTTACCAGTTTTTCCTCATCATTCCTCTCTCACTTCTCAAAAAATATTTCTCTAACGACTAGGACACATTTAAAATTAATCCTTTCTCTTCACACCCCTAGCTGCTACCTCCTTTAAACTAAAATTATCCTCTCCTCTTGCATCATTTTCTATTTCAACTGTCTCTTTTATAGTTCCCCAGGGTTTTTTTCCATCAGGATTCAATTTGCTGGATTTTACTGCTATGTCCTGACCTCCAGCAATATTTTTATTGCTTCCTGGTGTTCCTGTTTTTCTCCTCCACATCTCTGTTCTCTATCACGTCCACTAAATATACTACTATAAACTTTGTTGAAAGTGCTAAGTCATTTTTATCCTTTCCTCATTTTTTAGAAGTGTTTATTATATAATCACCTCATGTTCAAAATACTTATATATGTACACATATAATCCACATAGTTGCTTCTCTCTTTTAAAGTTCATGTGCATCTGAAGCTGCTTGTTTGGTTCTTATCTGAATTAAATAGCAGTGTCAAAGATATGCTCTTAGAATGAAGACTTCAGGTGCTGGAGTGATAGCACATTAGGTAGGGTGGTTGCCTTGCATGCTGCTGATTTGAGTTGATCCCAACATCCCATATGGTCCCCCAAGCCTGCCAGGAGTAATTTCTGAACACAGAACTAGGAGTAATCCTAAGCATCGCTAGATGTGACTATCAAAATACAAAAGCAAGTAAAATAAAAGATAGAATTAATAATACTTTCCAGTAGGGGCAATACCATGATCACTAAGGTAGTTTTCCCAGTGTGAGGTTTGTCCATTCATTCTACTCTGGATGCGATGTGCTGACCTCTGTGATTTCCCCAAAAGTGGGAAACTTGAATGCATTATTTGTGGTAATAAGGGATCGCATCTTCGTTCTCCTCTGAAAGAAGGAGAAAACAAGAAAAGAAAAGATAAAACTAATAGAAGCAGCTAGTTTAGATGCGTTTCATATCTAAACTTCTGATTATCTTAGGACAAAGGCCATATTAAAAAATGAATGTTAATATTCAACAACAAAGCCATTGTTGGCTTTTATTTGTTTTAAGGCCACACCTAGCAGAGTTCAGGGCTGATTCCTTGCTCTGTACTCAGGATCACTCTTGGCAGTGCTCAGTAGCCATATGGGTGCTAAGGATTGAATTCTGGTTGGCTGCAATGCAAGACAAGTGCTCTACCTGCTGTACTATCTTTCCAAGTCTAACATAGTATTTTAAAAATCATATCAGGGACCAAAGTAACAGCATAGAGGGTAAGGTGCTTGCCTTGTATATGATAGCTTAGGGTGCCATCCATGGCATTCCAGGATCCCCTAAATCTGCCAGAAGTAATTCCTAAGTGTAGAATCATGAGTAATCTTTGAGCATCACCACATCACCGCATCACCGGGTATGGTCCAAAATCCAAAACATAAATTAAATAAATAAATAAATAAATAAATAAATAAATAAATAAATAAAATCAGGGTTTTTTTGGTTACACACATACACACATATTATTTAAGAAACTAAAGACTCTTCATAAATATTATCTTTTGTTGATGGGGAAGTGGGAGAGGTACACTCAGTGGTTCTAGAGGAGGGAAGTTACTCCTAGCTCAATGCTATGGAACACTTACAGAGGACCTCAAGATCCTGCTATACAGGGGGTAATGGACCCATGCTTCAAGCTCACAAAACATATGCTCTTAGATAAGAGATAGTTGGATGAATGGATGGATGGGTGGGTGGGTGGGTGAATGGATGGTGGCTGGCAATCTCTCCTGTCCATCCATAGATACTGGTCCAAGATTTTCCCCCTAGCAATCTCCTTAAGCAAGTAGAGATGAGAAGAATTATATAATCTGTTTGGTAGAAGAGTAGGCTTCAAGTGAAAGTTACAAAGTTTACCCCAGAGTAATTCTTGACAGGTGACGAATTTTCTTAGATCAAGGACATATAGTAAGATACTGGTGTGTCAACGAAAGAACTCTAGGTTAATGGCCCACTCACAGGATCTGGCTGATTCCATAAGTTCTAAGTCAGCCCCTATACAATGCCCAAGATTCAGCTATTGACTAAGGATCTTTTTACATAAATAAACTCAGAGATATTGGGATATTTTTTGTTTTATATTCTTGTTTATATTTTGGTTTTGGGGTCACATCTAGAGGTGCTCGGGGTTATTCTTATCTCTGCTTAGGAATAACTTCATGGGGCCCGAAGAGATAGCACAGTGGCGTTTGCCTTGCAAGCAGCCGATCCAGGACCAAAGGTGGTTGGTTCGAATCCCGGTGTCCCATATGGTCCCCCGTGCCTGCCAGGAGCTATTTCTGAGCAGACAGCCAGGAGTAATCCCTGAGCGCTGCCGGATGTGGCCCAAAAACCAAAAAAAAAAAAAAAAAAAAAAAAAAGGAATAACTTCATGGGCAAGACAAGTGCCCTACCTATTGTACTATCTTCTGGCCTCTCACAGATATTTTTATTAAAATATTTCTAGAAGAACCTATTGTACTATCTTTCTGGCCTTTCACAGATGTTTTTTTTTTTTTTTTTTTTGGTTTTTGGGCCACACCTGGCAATGCTCAGGGGTTACTCCTGGCCGTCTGCTCAGAAATAGCTCCTGGCAGGCACGGGGGACCATATGGGACACCGGGATTCGAACCAACCACCTTTGGTCCTGGATCAGCTGCCTGCAAGGCAAACACCGCTGTGCTATCTCTCCGGGCCCTCACAGATGTTTTTATTAAAATATTTCTAGAAGAAGAAACAAAGCATACAAGTAATATAGTCACAACGACATGGCCTTTGCACCTTCCTTTCCTTTATATTTGAAGACTAATTTGGCCAGAAAACCATCCTTCTTCTCAGTTTCTACCCTAGAACCTTGTTCCATTCATCTTTTTTTTTTCTTTTTCTTTTTTCTTAATCTGTCCCATAAAATATTTCCTTCCTTCCAAGTCCTGGACCAAGTCCCTTTCTCTTATTCTTTTTTTTTTTTTTTTTTGTCTCCCCATTCACAATACAGAACAGGCTAAGGGCCTGGGTTGAGGTGTATATGGGGTGCATTTACTGTACCTCCTTTTTCTATACAGTCAGTGTAAAGAACACAGCCTGTGGTAAGCACTGGAAGGCCTTATATTTTCTTTTCTTTATTTTTTAAATTATATATATATATATATATATATATATATATATATATACACATATACACACACACCTTCACCAGTGCAATATTCCCATCACCAATGTCCCAATTGTCCTTCCTCCCCACCCCACACTGGCCTAGATAGGCTTTCTACTTTCTTCATTCAGTCACATTTTGTTATAATAATACTCAGTGTAATTATTTCTGTGACTGCACTAAACAATCCCTGTGGTGAGCTTCATGTCAGGAGCTGGACCCTCCAGTCCTCCTCTATTTTGTCTCGGAAAATCATTACACAAATGTTTTTCATTTTTCTCAAAACCCATAGATGAGTGAGACCATTCTGTGTTTATCTCTCCCTCTGACTTATTTCACTCAGCATAATAGATTCCATATGCATCCATGTATAGGAAAATTTCATGACTTCATCTCTTCTGACGGCTGCATAATATTCCATTGTATATATGTACCACAGTTTCTTTAGCCATTCATCTATTGAGGGGCATCTAGGCTGTTTCCAGTGTCTGGCTATTATAAACAACGCTGCAATGAATATAGGTGTGAATGAATATAGGTGTCCCATTCATCTTAATTCTTGTTTGTTTATTTTGGTTTGTTTGGGGGCTTCACCCAGCAATGCTTGACTCTGTGCTTAGGAATTACTCCTGGTAGTGCTTGAGATGCCAAGGATCCAACCTGAGTTAACTGTGTGCAAGGCAAGTGCCCTACTCACTGTACTATCAACCAAGTTCCTCACCCTTCACCCCACCCCCAATTCTTCCTAATTATCAACTAGATAGCTGGCCATTGGTCCTATCCTGGAACTGAACAAATGAAAATCAGTAGATTTGCACAGTAAGAACCTCTTACTCTTATAACCAGTAGAGCTGGAGGATACTAATGCTCACCAGCATCTTTATAGAGAAGCACCTTTCTCCACCCCACCCCCTCTGGAATCTTCTGCTAGGAAAGTCTGTTGTTATGAAGGTCATAGGTATCCAAGGATAAATCTTTTTCTTTCTGAGTCATTTGCTAATGTTTTTTGCATTTCTTTTAGTCTTCTGGTTTTAGGTTGTCAACTTGCTTTTTGCCCTGCATTCCCATATCTCAGTGAAATATTTTGTCTTGTCTGATTCTCTTTTCTTTTTTTCCTTTTTGTGTTTTTGGGCAACATCTGGTTGTGCTCGGGTCTTATTCCTAAATTTGCACTCAGGGATCAACCCTGAATTTTGGGAATTCAAACTCATGTTGGGGCTGGAGAGATGGCACAATGGTAGGGTGATTGTCTTGCATGTGGCTGACCTGGGAGGGACCTGGTTCGATTCCTGGCTCCTATGTGGTCCCCAGCCTGCCAGGGGTAATTTTTGATAACAGAGCCAGGAGCGATTCCTGAGTGCCATTGGGTGTGGCCCAACAACCAACCAACCAATCAATCAATCAAGGTTAAAAAATCTCTATATTTAGCTATACTCATGAATTACTCTTTTTCTGTACACAAAAATTACTTCTGGAGAGTGCTTAGGGGACCATATATTCTACTGAGAACCAAACTGGGGTCAGCTGCATGCAAAGCAAGTATCTAAATCTCTGTAATATATATATATATATATATATATATACATATATATATATACATATATATATATATGACCAGAAAGTATAAAATTCTTTTTTTTTCTTTTTTTTATTTAAACACCTTGATTACATACATGATTGTGTTTTGGTTTCAGTCATGTAAAGAACACCCCCCATCACCAGTGCAACATTCCCATCACCAATGTCCCAAGTTTCCCTCCTCCCCACCCGACCCCCGCCTGTACTCTAAACAGGCTTTCCATTTCCCTCATACATTCTCATTATTAGGACAGTTCAAAATGTAGTTATTTCTCTAACTAAACTCATCACTATTTGTGGTGAGCTTCCTGGGGTGAGCTGAAACTTTCAGCTCTTTTCTCTTTTGTGTCTGAAAATTATTATTGCAAGAATGTCTTTCATTTTTCTTAAAACCCATAGATGAGTGAGACCATACTGCGTTTTTCTCTCTCTCTCTCTGACTTATTTCACTCAGCATAATAGATTCCGTGTACATCCATGTATAGGAAAATGTCATAACTTCATCTCTCCTGACAGCTGCATAATATTCCATTGTGTATATGTACCACAGTTTCTTTAGCCATTCGTCTGTTGAAGGGCATCTGGGTTGTTTCCATAGTCTTGCTATGGTAAATAGTGCTGCAATGAATATAGGTGTAATGAAGGGGTTTTTGTATTGTATTTTTATGTTCCTAGGGTATATTCCTAGGAGTGGTATAGCTGGATCGTATGGGAGCTCGATTTCCAGTTTTTGGAGGAATCTCCATATTGCTTTCCATAAAGGTTGAACTAGACGGCATTCCCACCAGCAGTGGATAAGAGTTCCTTTCTCTCCACATCCCCGCCAACACTGTTTATTCTCGTTCTTTGTGATGTGTGCCATTCTCTGTGGTGTGAGGTGGTATCACATCGTTGTTTTGATTTGCATCTCCCTGAGGATTAGTGATGTGGAACATTTTTTCATGTGTCTTTTGGCCATTTGTATTTCTTCTTTGTCAAAGTGTCTGTTCATTTCTTCTCCCCATTTTTTGATGGGATTAGATGTTTTTTTTCTTGTAAAGTTCTGTCAGTGCCTTGTATATTTTGGAGATTAGCCCCTTATCTGATGGGTATTGGGTGAATAGTTTCTCCCACTCAGTGGGTGGCTCTTGTATCCTGGGCACTATTTCCTTTGAGGTGCAGAAGCTTCTCAGTTTAATATATTCCCATCTGTTAATCTCTGCTTTCACTTGCTTGGAGAGTGCAGTTTCCTTCTTGAAGATGCCTGAAGTCTCAATGTCCTGGAGTGTTTTGCCTATGTGTTGTTCAATATATCTTATGGTTTTGGGTCTGATATCGAGGTCTTTAATCCATTTGGATTTTACCTTCGTACATGATGTTAGCTGGGGGACTAAATTCAATTTTTTGCAAGTGGCTATCCAGTTGTGCCAACACCACTTGTTGAAGAGGCTTTCCCTGCTCCATTTAGTATTTCCTGCTCCTTTATCGAAAATTAGGTGATTGTATGTCTGGGGAACATTTTCTGAATATTCAAGCCTATTCCACTGATCTGAGGACCTGTCCTTATTCCAATACCATGCTGTTTTGATAACTATTGCTTTGTAGTAAAGTTTAAAGTTCGGGAAAGTTATTCCTCCCATATTCTTTTTCCCAACGATTGCTTTAGCTATTCTAGGGTGTTTATTGTTCCAAAGGAATTTCAAAAGTACCTGATGCTCTTCTTTGAAGAATGTCATGGGTATCTTTAGAGGGATAGTATTAAATCTGTATAATGCCTTGGGGATATTGCCATTTTGATGATGTTAATCCTGCCAATCCATGAGCAGGGTATGTGTTTCCATTTCCGCATGTCCTCTCTTATTTCTTGGAGCAGAGTTTTATAGTTTTCTTTGTATAGGTCTTTCATATTTTTAGTCAAGTTGATTCCAAGATATTTGAGTTTGTGTGGCACTATTGTGAATGGGGTTGTTTTCTTAATGTCCATTTCTTCCTTATTACTATTGGTGTATAGAAAGGCCATTGATTTTTGTGTGTTAATTTTGTAGCCTGCCACCTTGCCATATGAGTCTATTGTCTAGAAGCTTTTTGGTAGAGTCTTTAGGGTTTTCTAAGTAGAGTATCATGTCATCTGCAAACAGCTTGACTTCTTCCTTTCTTATCTGGATTCCCTTGATATCTTTTTCTTGCCTAATTTCTATAGCAAGTACTTCCAGTGCTATGTTGAATAGGAGTGGTGAGAGAGGACAGCCTTGTCTTGTGCCAGAATTTAGAGGGAAGGCTTTTAGTTTTTCTCCATTGAGGATAATGTTTGCCACTGGCTTATGGTAGATGGCCTTAACTATATTGAGAAAGGTTCCTTCCATTCCCATCTTGCTGAGAGTTTTGATCAAGAATGGGTGTTGGACCTTATCAAATGCTTTCTCTGCATCTATTGATATGATCATGTGGTTTTTATTTTTCTTGTTGTTTATGTTGTGTATTATGTTGATAGACTTACGGATGTTAAACCATCCTTGCATTCCTGGGATAAAACCTACTTGATCATAGTGGATGATCTTCTTAATGAGGCATTGAATCCTATTTGCCAGGATTTTGTTGAGGATCTTTGCATCTGCATTCATCAGCGATATTGGTTTGTAATTTTTTTTTTTCGTAGCATCTCTGTCTGGTTTAGGTATCAAGGTGATGTTGGCTTCATAAAAGCTATTTGGAAGTGTTTCTGTTTGTTCAGTTTCATGAAAGCGTCTTGCCAGGATTGGTAGTAGTTCCTCTTGGAAAGTTTGAAAGAATTCATTAGTGAATCCATCTGGGCCTGGGCTTTTGTTTTTGGGCAGACATTTGATTACCGTTTTAATTTCATCAATGGAGATGGGTGTGTTTAGATATGCTACATCCTCTTCCTTCAACTGTGGAAGATTATAAGAGTCCAAGAATTTATCCATTTCTTCCAGGTTCTCATTTTTAATGGAGTAGAGTTTCTCAAAGTAGTTTCTGATTACCCTTTGAATCTCTGTCATATCAGTAGTGATCTCTCCTTTTTCATTCCTAATACGAGTTATCAAGTTTCTCTCTCTCTCTTTCTTTGTTAGGTTTGCCAGTGGTCTATCAATCTTGTATATTTTTTCAGAGAACCAACTTCTGCTTTCGTTGATCTTTCGGATTGTTTTTTAAGTTTCCACTTCGTTGATTTCTGCTCTCAGCTTTGTTATTTCCTTCTGTCTCCCTATTTTTGGGTCCTTTTGTTGAGCATTTTCTAATTCTATTAGCTGTGTCATTAAGCTACTCAGGTAAGCTCCTTCTTCCTTCCTGATGTGTGCTTGCAAAGCTATAAATTTTCCTCTCAGTACTGCTTTTGCTGTGTCCCATAAGTTCTGATAGTTTGTGTCTTTATTGCCATTTGTTTCCAGGAACCTTTTGATTTCCTCCTTGATTTCATCTCGGACCCACTGGTTATTCAGTATGAGGCTGTTTAAATTCCAGGTGTTAAAGTTTTTCTTCTGAGTCCCTTTGGAATTCACAAATAATTTCAGAGCCTTGTGGTCAGCGAAGGTAGTCTGCAAAATTTCTATCCTCTTGATATTATGAAGGTATGTTTTATGTGTCAGCATGTAGTCTATCCTGGAGAATGTCCCATGTACATTGGAGAAGAATGTGTACCCAGGTTTCTGGGGATGGAGTGTCCTATATATATCCACTAGGCCTCTTTCTTCCATTTCTCTCCTCAGATCTAGTATATTCTTGTTGGGTTTCAGTCTGGTTGACCTATCTAGTGTTGACAAAGCCGTGTTGACATCCCCCACGATTATTGTGTTGTTATTGATATTATTTTTCAGATTTGTCAACAGTTGTATTAAATATTTTGCTGGCCCCTCATTCGGTGCATATATGTTTAGGAGAGTTATTTCTTCCTGCTCTACATACCCCTTGATTAATATAAAATGTCCATCTTTGACCCTTACTACCTTCCTGAGTATAAAGTTTGCATTATCTGATATTAGTATGGCCACTCTAGCTAGCTTTTTTATTGGTGTTGTTTGCTTGGATAATTTTTCTCCAGCCTTTTTATTTTTTATTTTTTTTTATTTTTTTGATTTTTGGGCCACACCCAGTAACGCTCATGGGTTACTCCTGGCTATGTGCTCAGAAGTTGCTCCTGGCTTGGGGGACCATATGGAACACCGGGGGATCGAACCGCAGTCCGTCCAAGGCTAGCATAGGCAAGGCAGGCACCTTACCTTTAGCACCACCGCCCGGCCCCCTCCAGCCTTTTATTTTGAGTCTATGTTTATTCTGGCTATTCAGGTGCGTTTCTTGTAGGCAGCAGAAGGTTGGATTGAGTTTTTTGATCCATTTAGCCACTCTGTGTAAGTGGTTGAGAGAAAGAATTGTCCTGGGATTTAATGCCATCTTTATATCGAAATTTGGTGTGTCTTTTGGTTAGTCTTGTCTTAAATTAGGTCTTTCAGTTTTTCTCTTAACACTGGTTTTGAGTCTGTAAAGTTTCTGAGCTGTTTTTTGTCTGTGAAACCATGTATTCTTCCGTCAAACCGGAAAGTGAGTTTTGCTGGGTACAGTATTCTAGGTGAAGCATTCATTTCATTCAGTCTTGTCACAATGTCCTACCACTGCTTTCTGGCGTTGAGTGTTTCTGGTGACAGGTCTGCTGTAAATCTCAAGGATGCTTGCTTGAATGTAATTTCCCTTTTTGATCTTGCTGTTTTCAGAATTCTGTCTCTATCTGTAGGATTTGTCATTGTGACTAGGATGTGTCTTGCGGTGGTTTTTCTGGGGTTTCTTTTGGTTGGTACTCTTCGAGCATGCAGGATTTGATCACATATATTCTTTAGCTCTGGAAGTTTCTCTTTAATGATGTTCTTGACCGTTGATTCTTCCTGGAAATTTTCTTCCTGGGTCTCTGGGACTCCAATGATTCTTAAGTTGTTTCTATTGATCTTATCATAGACTTCTATTTTCATTTGTTCCCATTCTTTGACTAATTTTTCCATTGCCTGTTCATTTGCTTTAAGTTTTTTTTTCCAATCTCTCCTGCTGTATGGAATTATTATGTATCTCATCTTCCACAGCACCAAGTCTATTCTCAGCTTCTGATACCCTGTCCCAGAGCTTATCCATTTTGTCATTCACTTCGTTTACTGACTTTTTCAGACCTGTTAGCTGACATGTTATTTCAGTTTGGAGTTTTGTGATTTCTGTCTTCATATTTTCTTGGTTATTATTAGTGTTTTGTTCAACTGGATCCATGGTTTCTTTGAGTTCTTTGAGCATCTTCCATATTGCTAGTCTAAAGTCCTTATCTGAGATGTTGATTAGTTGGTTGGTCATTATCTGTTCCTCAGAATTGTCATCTTCATTCTCTATGTCTGATGCTGGCCTGCGTTGTTTCCCCATTGTCACACTTGTATTGTGGGTTTTTCTACGTGTTGTGGTGGAATTCATTGGCTATATGATGCAGGCACCACTCTCCTCTGGCTCCGCCCTTTCTGGATGGGCCAACTTGCCTCTAAGGGAGTGGAGTCCTCTGTGGATGAAGCCTCACACAGGATCAAATCTTAGGCCCAATCACACAGCAGAGAAGACAGCCCTGAGAGAAATGCTTGCTTCTGTGATCCAGCAGGGTTCTTAGTGTGATTTTTTTTCTTCTTGTTGCAATGGTGTTCTTTTTTGCTCGCTCGCTGGGTAGCTTCAGAATGCAGTTTTTGGGGGTTCACTTCCCAGGGCTCTGAGGAGAGCCACTTGCTGGGTAGCTTCTGAATGCAGTTTTTGGGGGCTCGCTTTCCAGGGCTCTGAGGAGAGTTTCAGGAGTCAGAAAAGACAGAGAAGGACAGACAGGGCTCCCTTCAGGTCCTCAGTTTCCTCAGAAGAAGCACAGCCAGGCAGGGACTCCGCAAGTGAGTCAATCAGTACTTCACCTGGCAGTCCCCACGGTCAGCCATTTTTTACTCACTCACCCGCTCGCTGGGTAGCTTCCGAATGCAGTTTTTGGGGGTTTGCTTCCCAGGGCTCTGAGGAGAGTTCCAAGGTTTCAGAAAAGACAGAGAAGCACAGGGCAGGGCTCCCTTCAGGTCCTCAGTTTCCTCAGAAGAAGCACAGCCAGGCAGGGATTCCGCAAGTGAGTCAATCAGCACTTCACCTGGCAGTCCCCACGGTCAGCCATTTTTTACTCACCAAAGTATAAAATTCTTAAGGGCAAAATGCAACTTCCAAAAAAAATTCCATAAAAAGTCAGTAATAGGGGCCTGAGAGATAGCATGGAAGGTCATTTGCCTTGCATGCAGAAGAATGGTGGTCCGAATCCCAGCATCCCATATGGTCCCCTGAGCCTGCCAGGAGTGATTTCTGAACTCAGAGCCAGGAGTAACCCCTGAGCACTGCTGCATCTGACCCAACTCCCCCCCCCACCAAAAGTCAGTAATAGCATGCACAATAATACATTTTACAATAAACTAATTGACCAAATAAATAAGAAAAAAACTCGGGCCCGGAGAGATAGCACAGCGGTGTTTGCCTTGCAAGCAGCCGATCCAGAACCTAAGATGGTTGGTTCGAATCCCGGTGTCCCATATGGTCCCCCGTGCCTGCCGGGAGCTATTTCTGAGCAGACAGCCAGGAGTAACCCCTGAGCACTGCCGGGTGTGACCCAAAAACCAAAAATCAAAAAAAAAACAAAACAAACAAACAAACAAAAAAAAAAAACAAAAAAAAAAAAGAAAAAAACTCATATTGGCCACATGCAATGGAAGTACCTAACCAACTATATTATCTCTGCTACCCCTTGTCTGATACTTCTTTTATGCCAAAATATCTGCATATCACATATATTGTCACACAATATAAAATCTATAAATCACACATATAAAAGCTTCATATGCAAAGTAGAAAAGTATTCATGCAATCCCAGATCAAAATATAAATGATATACATAAACACATCATAAAAGTAAAGTCAGGGGACGTTGACTCCCAAAATGAAGCTCCTAGAGGAGAAAAATTGAGGAGTGAGGAAGAGAAAGAATAGAAAGGGTCTCGTGAATGGTGATGGGCTTTTAAAGTTTAATAAAAGGAGAGGAGGCACAGAGGGGAGTCAAAATATGCTATCTTGGAGTCAGGTCACACTGGGATAAGCTGACATTCCTGAGCCCTTTGCTGATTTTTAATGACTTTTTGGACTAAAGATCTGAATTTCCATTTAACTTTACCTGAGTTGATGGATCCCTTGTCTCCAGACACACCAGGATGCCATGTTTGATTCATTGCCAGCTCTGATGCTAGAGGGCACTACTGTAATCAAGACTTGACTTCCCTTACCGTGGCTAATATCTTTCCAAATGTCATTTCAAGTTCAGCTCATTATTACCTCCTTTGAGATGTTTTTATTTTCTTTTATTTTCCTTTTGATTTTTTGGGTGGCACCTGGCAGTGCCCAGGGGTTATTCCTGGCTCTGCACTCTGAAGTCATTCCTGGCAGGCTCATGGGATGCCAGATAGCTGCAATACAAGGCAAACAAACACCCTACCCACTGTGCTCTTTCATGTACTCTGGCCCTTTCATTCTTGACCAACTTATATTAAAAAGCTCCATTTGTCCTATCCTTCTGGATGCTCAATCCCACTTTCAATACTATGATATTACCAACTCAGATTTGAAGTAAATAAATATGATTTAATTATTTATAAATGTAGATAAGAGGAGAAAAAGTTACTTGAAAAAAATTTGTTGACTGACAATTAGTTGAGAGCAGATTTTGATTTAGAGATATCAGAACCTCCAAAACACATGGGGCTGCCTATGCCCACTCTCACACTCTATTATTCTTTTTTGGCCTGCATTTAAACATCTACTGCCTTTCTAGAATCGAGTTTCCAGCCATCTAGCTTCTGCTTTCAATCTAATTATTCCTTAAATCTTTCTAGTACTCTGTCTAAAAATTATCCCCTCCATTTAAAGATTATGTTTCTAGTGACCTATTTAGCATCCAGTATTTATCAGCTTTGCTAGATATGATGGAGGAGAGAGAGACCACTGACTGAGTCAGACCAGTGAATGACCCTAGGCATATATACAAATCATTGTCACATTCTTTTAGTCTAAGTGTTTTGAGGGGATGTTGGGAGGAAAATAGATCCAGAGCAGTCTAAGAAAATCAAGAAAGGTAAGGAGGAAGTTGGAGGCATAGACATTAGCAGTGTTGACAAATTATCTATTTATCAGAACATCATCCATATCCAAGTCAGCCTCAAATCACCAGACTGGTACTAGAATAAATTATAGAACTCAGGAGAACAGAAAAATAGAAAACTCTTGCAACCAAACTCCATCCCCACCTTTTTTATTATGAGTTGGAAGTAAAGGAAGATCATAGATGGGACCAATCACAAGGCCTCTAGGAAAGAGAAGAGAGAAACTCATTGAGTCTTCATCTTGAGAATCAATTGTGTAGGGAGTACAGTCAATGGAGAGGGAAATCTCCATGCAGTAGCCAATGTTATCTTTCATAACACAATCTTCTAAACAGGTTAAGATATCAGGGTGTATATTTTGGAACAAGAATGTGGCAAACATTTGTTCTTATTAGAAAGAGAAGAATGAAAATAGACGGCTCAGGAAAGGTAGCCAAGACAAAGATGATCTAGTCTCAAAGTCCTATGTGAGGGAACATGAACACAATTTTTAGTGGTGCAGTTGGGCGGATAGTGCAATGGGTCAGCTGCTTATCTTTCACAAAGCCAAGCCAAGTTTGAACCCCAGCACCACATATGATTCTTTGAGAACCTCCAGGAGTGATCCCAGATTGAGAGCCAGGAGTCTATCTTGTGTACTTCCAGGGATGACCCTAAAACAAAATAAAATATTAGTGGTAAGATCTGGGAAGATATGAAAAATAATCTGGTGATGACATAGAGTTTGTCTCATCATTTGTCTTATGTCACATCAGAAACAAATGAACAAAGTGAGATGTAACTATCCTGACAAGTTCACTAAAGGAGGTAGGAGGACACAGACTTCCAGAACCCCATTTACCTTGATAACTCCTTGACTGTTACCTTGGATAAGGAAGAAGGATATTTCATTTGGATTGTAGGAGATATGTGGACTCCCAACTGTGTCTCAGACCACACTTGGGAGGGAGAAAAAAGAATTATATGAAATTACAGTATTTAAAGATGGTCCTACACAGGACATGTTCTCTGTGACTTTAACAGCAGTCTGTTTCATATTGTGTTCTCAGCAACACTTAGGAGACAACTGAAGACCATCTGGTTTGGGCTGCCTCAGTTTTCACATTAATAAAATTGGAAGTGAAAATATATAAACTCTCAGGTTCCATGAATTCTTATCTTTAACAGGAGTTACATGATAGCCCTCTTTGAGGGGATTCAAGGAGTACTAGGAATCTTTTTTGAAATTCACTTAGAGACAAAATTTCATACCAAACCCAGGTAGACAATACAGTTCTCCCTTGTTCTGTCATCTGTGCTCCTGGTCCACCTGCCAGCATCACAGCTTATTTTGCAATTAGATAAGCAGGAAGTTATGTTAACTGAATTCTGGGTGAAATTTGGGTGTTGGACATAGAAATAACTTTTTATCTTTCCTTTGGGTCTTAAGAACTGCTCTCAGAAGGTGGAGCAGACCATCTGGCCCCAACTTTTTTTTCTTTTTTTTTTTTTTGGTTTTTGGGCCACACCCGGTGACGCTCAGGGGTTACTCCTGGCTATGCACTCAGAAGTCACACCTGGCTTAGGGGACCATATGGGACGCCGGGGGATCGAACCGCGGTCTGTCCTAGGCTAGCGCAGACCTCTAGCGCCACCGCCCGGCCCCGCCCAACTTTTAATAACTTTTAATTTATTACTTACATATATTACCAAAGTGTCCGCTCAAATATTTTACCCATTAAAATCGTGCTTCTTTCATTTTGAGAACAGAAATGTTTTGTTGTTGTTGTTGTCGTCTTAGGAAGTATAATTTATAATACTGTTAATAACAAAGTTTCAGGGTTGGAGAGATAGCACAGCAGTAGGACATTTGCCTTCCACAGGTTAGAATCCCGGAATCCCATATAGTTCCCCGAGCCTGCCAGGAGCAATTTCTGAGTGCAGAGCTAGGAGTAACCTCTGAATGTTGCCACTGGGTCTGCCCCCCAAACGTACAAACAAACAAAACAAAAATCAAAACCCAACCAAAAAAAAAAACAACAACAACAAAGTTTTAGACCAGAGAGCTAGAACAGTGGGTGGGGTGCTTGCCTTTCATGAGGCAGACCTAGATTTGATCCTAGCACCACAATATGGTCTCATGAATACTGGAAGGAGTAATCCCTGAGTTCAGAGCCAGGAGTAAGCCCTGATCACTACCATTATGGCCCAAAAGTAAAGATGATAATATTATTTTTGGTAGGAGTCTTGTAATTGCTTTAGCAGCGGGAGGAATGGACTATCACTGGTTTATTCACATGCTTCTCTAAATTCAAGTTTTTCTTAATTTTTTTGTTATTCCCTTTCCAAATTCCTGACCAAGCAGATACTCTATTCATCTCTGCCTTGAGGTCTATATCTTGTATATTTCAGGCTACCTTATGATTTTTCACAAAGTGGAAGGCAAGGTGTGCCCCTAGAGCTCCTTCCCTGAGAATATTTCCCTTCCTACTGCCTTTTAGGAACCCCGCTGAGTGACTACATGAAACTGCCCATCTCTAGCTTTATTGCAAACCATCCTGAGTATGTTCCAAACAGTTTGCCTTGTTCCTGGTTTTATGGGAACCTTCCTGTGCCCTTCTGACCTTCTGGCACCTCTCAAGGACAGCCATAGGTACCTTTATTCCATCTTACTCTGGAATTCTGCTGGACTAACATGACTTTATGATGGGCCCGGAGAGATAGCACAGTGGTGTTTGCCTTGCAAGCAGCCGATCCAGGACCAAAGGTGCTTGGTTTGAATCCCAGTGTCCCATATGGTCCCCGGTGCCTGCCAGGAGCTATTTCTGAGCAGACAGCCAGGAGTAACCCCTGAGCAATGCTGGGTGTGGCCAAAGACAACATGACTTTATGATTTAGTGGAGCTGTTAGAACACACATTATAAAAAACTATCTCAGTTGTAGGTTCCTGGATGTTCCAGATGATGTTATCTGCCTCTACCAGGACCTTTGGCATATCAAAACTGTTTTTCCGGGGCCGGGTGGTGGCGCTGGAGGTAAGGTGCCTGCCTTGCCTGCGCTAGCCTTGGACGGACCGCGGTTCGATCCCCCGGTGTCCCATATGGTCCCCCAAGCCAGGAGCAACTTCTGAGCACATAGCCAGGAGCAACTCCTGAGCGTTACTGGGTGTGGCCCAAAAACCAAAAAAAAAAAAAAAAAAAAAAAAAAAAAAAAAAAAACTGTTTTTCCGGGGCCGGAGAGATAGCACAGCATTTGCCTTACATGCGGCCGGCCCTGTAGGGACCCAGTTTGATTTCCTGCATCCCATATGGTCCTCCAGCCTGCCAGGTTGATTTCTGAGTGCAGAGCCAAGAGTAACCCCTGAGCGCCACTGGGTGTGGCCCAAACACCAATCAATAAAGTTAAAAAAAACTATTTTTCCATGCTTTATGCTGAAGGTAGTATGACAGTATTTGACAATCTATATAATGACTCTTGGTTTACTATAAACTCTAGAAAATCTATTTTTTCTGCACTGTAGATTTAAAAAATTATTTTGTTTAAACACCATGGATATGAGGTTATTCATAATAGTTGTTGTTTTGTTTGTTTGTTTTTGGCACTCAGGAGTAACTCTTGGCTCTGCACTCAGAAATTGCTCCTGGCAGGCTTGGAGGACCATGTGGAATGCCATGTGGAATGTTGTGGAAATCCAGGTCGGCCGTGTGCAAGGCCAAAAATGCCCTGCTCACTGTAGCATCGTTTTAGCTCCTACAGTTGTTTTTTATTTCACAGGTACAAAGTTATTCATGATTGAGTTTCAGTCATGCAATCTACAACACCCTTCACCAGAGCACATTTCCTGCCACCAATGTCCTCAGTTTCTTTCTTGTCCTTCTCTCAGCTTGCCTATGGGGCTGAAAGTTTTCTTTTCTCTCTTTCTCCCACTCTCTCTTTCCCTCTCTCTTTCTCACAAACTCCTTCACTTCCTTTCTCCTTCTCTTTTAGGTAAGGTGGCTTGCATTATTGTTCCTAAAAGGTATCATGCCAATTACTTTATCTCCTTTCAATACTCAATTCTTGCCTAGAGTGATCATTTTCAGTTATTATTGTCATAATGTTCCCTTCTCTGCCCTAACTGGACTCTCTCGCTCTTGTGGGAAACTTCATACCATGGACTGGTCGTCTTGGCCCTTATTTCTATTATCTTTGACATTGTTACCTTTCTAATTTTTTTTTTTTTTTTTTTTTTTTTGGTTTTTGGGCCACACCCGTTTGACGCTCAGGGGTTACTCCTGGCTTGGGGGACCATATGGGACACTGGGGGATCGAACCACGGTCCGTCCTAGGCTAGCGCTGGCAAGGCAGACACCTTACCTTTAGCGCCACCGCCCGGCCCATTTCTAATTTTTTTTTTTTTTTTTTTTTTCTTATTTTCCACAAATGAGTGAGATCATTTTATATCTATCTCTCTGCCTCTGATTCATTTTGCTGAACATAATAGTCTCCATGTATTCATAATAGTCTCCATAATATTCATCCATGTATAAGCACATTTCATGACTTGATTTTTCCTAACAGATGCATAGTATTTCATTGTGTAGCTATGCCATAGTTTCTTTATCCATTCAGCTATTCTCGGACACCTGGGTTGTTTCCAGATTCAGGCTATTGTAAATAGAGTTATGATGAACACAGGGATGCAAAGAGCTTTTTACATTGTGTTTTTGGGTTTCTAAGACATATTCCTAGGAGTGGAATTGCTGGTTTATATGGAAGCTAAATTTCTCATTTTTTGAGGAATATCTGGCTTTTTTTTTCCAAAAAGCTGAACCAGTTGACATTTCCATCAGCAGTGAGTGAGAGTCCCTTTCTCTCTGCATCTGCACCAGCACTGATTGTTCTTATTCTTTGTGATGTGTGTCAGTTTTTGTGGTGTGAGATGGCATTTCATTATTGTTTTGATTTGCATCTCACTGGTGATGATGGTGCAGAGCATTTTTTCATGTGTCTTTTGGCCATCAGTATTTTTTCCTTCCTTCCTTCCTTCCTTCCTTCCTTCCTTCCTTCCTTCCTTCCTTCCTTCCTTCCTTCCTTCCTTCCTTCCTTCCTTCCTTCCTTCCTTCCTTCCTTCCTTCCTTCCTTCCTTCCTTCCTTCTTCCCTCCCTCCCTCCCTCCCTCCCTCCCTCCCTCCCTCCCTCCCTCCCTCCCTCCCTCCCTCCCTCCCTTCCTCTCTCCTTCCTTCACTCCCTCCCTCCCACCCTCCCTTCTTTTTTTTTGGTTTTCAGGCCACACCCAGCATTGCTCAGAGGTTACTTTTTTTTTTTTTGGTTTTTGGGTCACACCCGGCAGGCAGTGCTCAGGGGTTACTCCTGGCTGTCTGCTCAGAAATAGCTCCTGGCAGGCACGGGGGACCATATGGGACACCGGGATTTGAACCAACCACCTTTGGTCCTGGATCGGCTGCTTGCAAGGCAAATGCCACTGTGCTATCTCTCCGGGCCCAGAGGTTACTTTTGGCTATGTGCTCAGAAATTACTTTGGGGCCAGAGTGGTGGTGCAAGCAATAAGGCATCTGCCTTATGTGTGCTGGCCTCAGACAAACCATGGTTCAATCCCCCCGGCATCCCATATGGTCCCCCAAGCCAGGAACGACTTCTGAGCGCATAGCCAAGAGTAACCCGAGTGTCACCAGGTGTGGCTAAAAAACCAGAAATAAATAAACAAAAGAATACAAGTGCTTTGTATATGTTGGCTATCAACCCTTTATCAGATATGTATTAGATAAATAGTGTCTTGAATTCCATGAGTACTTTTTGTATCCTAGTTACTTTTTTCTTTGAGATGCAGATGCTTCTTAGTTTAATGTAGTCCTATTTGTTTATCTTTACTTACACATAGTTGGCCAATGAAGATACCTTTAGCACCAATGTTATGAAGTGTTCTTGTACGTTTTCCTTTATGTATCTTATGATTTCAGGTCTGATATAAAGGTCTTAAACCATTTTGATTTAACTTTTTTTGTGCATGATATTAAAGAGAGATCTGAGGCCACTTTTTGGGGGGGGCCACACCCATTGATGCTCCTGGCTATATGCTCAGAAATCGCTCCTGGCTTGGAAGACCATATGGGACGCCAGGGGATCGAACCAGGTCCGTCCTAGGCTAGCGCTTGCAAGGCAGATGCCTTACCTCTAGCGCCACCATTCTGGCCCTGAGGTCACGTTTTTTGCATGTAACTGACCAGTTTTCCCAACACCACTTGTTGAAATGTTGAAGTTTTCTTGATCCACTTTGTGTTTCTTGCCCCTTTATCTAAGATTAATTGATCATATAACTGAGGATTAAGACATGAAGGGCATGGGGCCGGAGAGATAGCATGGAAGTAAGGCATTTGCTTTGCATGCAGAAGGATGGCGGTTCGAATCCCGGCATCCCATATGGTCCCCTGAGCCTGCCAGGAGCTATTTCTGAGCATAGAGCCAGGTGTATCCCCTGAGCAATGCTGGGTGTGACCCAAAAACAAACAAACAAATAAAAAGACATGAAGGGCATTGAGACAGAAAAGGAAGAAGTCAAGCTTTCACTATTTGCAAATGACATGATACTTATATTTAGAAAGTTCTAAAGACTCTTTGAAAACGTGACTAAAAGCAATAGATTTGTATAGTAAAGTGTCAAGCTACAAAATCAATATGCAAAAATTCATGGCTTTTGGAGCCAGAGAGATAGCATAGTGGTAGGGCATCTGCCTTGTACACAGCCAATCCAGAACTGACAGTGGTTCAATTACATCCCATATAGTCCCCGGAGTCTGTCAGGAGCAATTTCTGAGAGCAGAGACAGGAGTAACTTCTGAACTGCCTCTGACTGTGGCCCAAAAACAAACAAACAAAAATCCATGGCTTTTCTATTTACAAATAATGAAATAAAAGAAAGAGATACTAGAAAAATAATCCCATTCACAATTCTACCTCAGAAAATCAAGTACTTTGGAGTCAACTTAACTAAATATATATATATATATATATATATATATATATATATATATATAAAGAAAAGTACAAAATATTACTTCAAGAAATAAAAAGGACATATGAAATGGAAACACATGCTCTGTTCATAGATTGAGAGGATTAATATTATAAAAATGGCAATACTTCCCAAAACACTGTACAGATTTAATGTAATTCCTATAAAGATACCCATGGCAGTTTTCAAAAAAATAGATCAAACACTCTCAAATTTCATATGGAATAATAAACTCCATCAATAGCTAAAGCAATCCTTAGAAAATAGAAAATGGGGGGCCGGGCGGTGGCACTAGAGGTAAGGTGCCTGCCTTGCCTGGGCTAGCCTTGGACTGACTGCGGTTCGATCCCCTGGTGTCCCATATGGTCCCCCAAGCCAGGAGGGACTTCAGAGCGCATGGCCAGGAGTAACCCCTGAGCGTCACTGAAGTGCCCCCCCCCCCCAAAAAAAAACCAAAAAAAAAAGAAAAGAAAGAAAATGGGAGGCATCACTTTCTCCAACTTTAAACTGTGCTATAAAGTAATAGTCGTTAAAACGGCCTGGTATTTACATGACTGAACCCCAACTACAATTATATTTGTAATCAAGGTTGTTTAAATAAAGATATTAAAAAACAGCATGGTATTGGAGTAAATACAGATCCTCATATTAATGGCACTACATAAAATTTATTCTAATAGCATATACTATCAGACATTCGATCTTGAGTAACAGGGTACTTGAGCTATTACTGAAGACTTCTTCAGAGCTTGTTGCTGCACTGAATCACTCTAAATGGGGTCTTGTTGCTGCACGGAATTGCTATAAACTGGGTCTCTCCTTCACACAGAAAATGATTCATGAAGTAATACCAATGGTTGAATATGCTTTTCCCAAATCCCAAAGGTCTGCAAAGCTCAATGCATCATTTATAGTGTGGCATGCCTGCCAGGGTCTGAGGGTGAGATATTCATTATAACATCATCAAACTGCAAGCAGAAAGCAGATCAGGATTGAAGCCACATATTTTGCGGAGTGTTTACTTGTGGTACAGGATTTGTGTTCAAGAGAGGCATTACCACCCAATGCTGACTATCAAAGAGGACAGAACAATTTACAGACATTGGAGGAAAAGGATATATTAACAAGTCAGCCTGCAGAGAGTGGCAGCCCATGTCAAAGAGGAAAGCTAGGAAAGAAATCATTGAACTGCCCTCTAATTCTAAAGGTGCCTCCCCCTGCCAATCCTAGTGGTGAGCCAGGCAGAAGAGCAGTTGACCATTGAAGCACTAGCCTCATGGTGTCGCAAAGGGCGAATCTGAGTTTGAGTCTAGAGATGCTCTAAAAAGCAGTCATTCATTCCTAATGGAAAAGCAAGTTCTAGCCTCAGGTATGGCAGGTATTTAGGTGGTACTTGTACTGTTAGGAATGTGTCCATCTATCATTGCACAGTTCAGGGTGTCAGTCTTCCTCCAGGCAACCTGAGAGCAGCCTCAAGGTCATGGCTCTTGGCAGGGTTTTTCCTCATGACCAGTGCTTGGTCAATGAAAGCACACATCCCAGCCTCAATGAAAGCATATCCATGCTGTTACAATAGTAGGTGTGCATTTGTGCCTCATTTTAGTCAGGTATTAGGTTCTCCTCCTTGCGGCAGAGAAGAAACACCTAGACTGAAGGGCAGATTGAACCTTAAACTTCTAGGTCCTTCCTGGATTGGATCCCTGTAAATACTAGAGGTGAAAGGGTGCTGTGAAGTGTCTTAAGAGAACAGGGAAGCCAGTTCACATTTCTACAAAAGTATTTTTGATAAATGCCCTAGAGAGGCCTCAGAAGAAAGGAATCTGGTGTTTAAGGCCCTGAGAGTTTGTCATGAATCCTTCTCTCATCCTTAATAAACATCATTTTGTGTGCTATGATTATCTAATAGTCATTATCATCTAATAAAAATAATTATTAAATTACCTATCTTTGTACTTTTATATTCTCTTAGGTATTAACCAAATATCATTTAGCTCCTTTCATGCCCCCAAATATAAATCCAGTGTGGCCTCATGGAGATCTAATTATACTAAAATTTACTCTAACAGTATGAATTATTTTAGAATAAAAAGTCAAATAATAAAAAAACAAAAACAAGGGGCCGGGAAGGTGGTGCTAGAGGTAAGGTGTCTGCCTTACAAGCACTAGCCAAGGAACGGACCGCGGTTCGATCCCCCGGCGTCCCATATGGTCCCCCCAAGCCAGGGGCAATTTCTGAGCACATAGCCAGGAGTAACCCCTGAGCGTCAAACGGGTGTGGCCCAAAAACAAAACAATACAAAAAAAAAACAAAAAAAAATTAAAAAAAACAAACAAACAAAAACCAAAGAGTGGCCAGAGCAGTGGCACAAGCAGTAGGGCATTTGCCTTGCACGCAGCTAACCTAGGACTGACCTCGATTTGATCTTCCAGAACTCCATATAGCCCAAAAAGCCTCTCCAAACAAAAAATGTGAAATAGTGATTTGGGGGCATGGGTTGGGGCCACACCTTGCAATACTCAGAGATTACTCCTGGCTCTGCACTCAGAAATCACCCCTGGCAGGCTTGAGAGACCATATGGGATGCCAGGATTGAAATTGGGTCAGCTGATATGCAAGGTATAGGTTCAAAAGAGATAGTTTCCTCTTTCCAGAAGAGAAAAAGAGATGAGAAAATACAACTCAGGATGTGATGAGGTGGAATCCCCAGGATGAGGAATGTGCCCCATCTGCCTTTCCAAAGTAGGTTTCATATTAGGACTTTTTTTTTTTTTGGCTTTTGGATCACACCTGGCCACACTCAGGGATTACTCCTGGCTCTATGCTCAGAAGTCACTCCTGGCAGGCTCAGGGGACCATATGGGATACCAGGATTCGAACCACCGTCCTTCTGTGTGCAAGGCAAATGCTTTACCTCCATGCTATCTCTCTGGCCCCATATATAAGGGCTTTTTATATTTGCAAAGTTGGTTTTATATTAGGACAACTGAGTAAGAGTCTGTGCTAGAACAACAATGTTGTTCTCATTGTCATTATGAGATCAGGATTTGGGGTCACACCCTGAGGTGCTCAGATTTATGCCTGGTTCTGTTCCTGGTTCTGGAGTCACTACTGGGTATAGCCCAAAATCCAAAAAACAACCAAATAAACAAAAAAACAGGCCTCACATATGCAAAGCAAATGTTCTATCACTGAACCACATCCCGGGTCGAAGACACAGTGCTTGTATTGAATTTTACCTTGGTTAATTTATGGAAGCCAAACTTATAGAAACTCATAAAAGTGGTTGCTGTTATTATTTCTATATATTTAGCCAATTAAGCTTTGTGAAAGATAAATTTATTACCCAAGATTGGACTTGGTGAAGTTTTAGTAGCCTTTGAACTCAGGTGTCCCCCATTTCAATCCCTAGACTTCTCCTACCAGTACCAGGGCTTTTCATCTTATGTATGTTCAGGATCCCCAAACCTGCTTCCACCTTTCATTGTGTTTTTGGAGATTTCACCAAATCTTCAAGTACATGGACAAGTTTCTAAGAATTCAGCTCAATTCTGACATTATCTCTTTAGAGATAGCATCAGACAGCCCTAAGAAAGAACTGTCTTTTAAAGTCATCCCTCCCCCCTCCCCATATACACACATTATAGGTAACAGTGACAAGTCTAGTTTATTACCTGTGTTTCTGACCAACCTGCCACCAGTCAAGATCTCCTTGTAGTCTGCTGTGGTCTCTGTAGTCTTCAGGTGCTGAATACAAACAAGCTAAAGGTCAAAGGTTCCCAGGTAGCCCCCTCCTTAGACTCAATAAAATTTCTAGATTAGCTCAAGAATTTGGGACGACCATTTACTCACTCAATTACTTCTACATTGCAAAAGATATTCAAAACAATGGGTTGGAAGAGACACATAGGTCAAATTATGAGAAAGGGCTCTGGATTCCAGGGAGATACCATTCTCCCTAAGTCTCCACAATATTCCCCAAGAAGGCTTTCTGAGTCCCCCTTTAAGCTTTATGAGCTTCAGTACTTAGGCATAATTGATTAAGTCATTGACATGTGAGTTCAATCTTCATTCTCTTTCCCCTTCCAGGAAATCCCTCTATTAATATTGGTTCTCCTGACATTTACAACTCCCCTATAAAATAGTTTTCAAAAGTTACCTTTAAGGGCCAAAGAGATAGCATGGAGGTAAAGCGTTTACCTTGCATGCAGAAGGTCAGTGGTTCAAATCCTGGCATCCCTGGTCCCCTGAGCCTGTCA
This sequence comes from Suncus etruscus, assembly GCF_024139225.1. Taxonomy (NCBI): domain Eukaryota; kingdom Metazoa; phylum Chordata; class Mammalia; order Eulipotyphla; family Soricidae; genus Suncus; species Suncus etruscus. Next base: position 128,703,390 of record NC_064852.1, read on the forward strand.
GGAGCAACTTCTGAGCATAGAGCCAGGAGTAACTCCTGAATGCAGCTGGCTGTGACCCAAAAACCAAAAAAAAAAAAAAAAGTTACCTTTAGAATCATGAGAAATACCTTCAAAACTTTCCACACTTAGGTATTCTAAATGTTTGGGGAGCAGTGAGTCAGGAACTATAGATGAAGGACAAATATTATGAGAAATATATTTTGGTCATTTGACTATATATATACAATATGAATCATAGTGTCACATGGTCACCAACCATCTGTTTTAGGGTCACCTATGGTACCTAATTAAAGCAAATATTCCTGGGCACTGCCTATGTGTTTCAATGATGAAAAGATAGAATTATTTGCTTTATGAAGTTATAGTGGAAGAATATTCAAGGGAGAGAAAACAGCAGCTGCTGAGATGGGGCTAAGCCAAGATCAGGTGAATGCCAGAGATGCTAGAACAGAAGAAGGCCAGGATGATGGATGGGGCCAGACAGTGAGAATCTGGAAAGTTTGGATTGTAATTACTTCGATGGAAGCTCCTGGACTGTCATCAGTGGATAAGTAATCAGCCCAGTCTGACATTTGGACAGATGGTAGCTGCCCATGAAAGAGTTGTAGATTTGTCAGGCTGTTGTGGGAAAGCAGCTGCTCAAACAGTCATCTTGCATGAGAGAACAGTGGAAAGTGAACAGGAACAATTTAAACATCACTTTTGGATAAAAGTGTCAAAGGAGCAAATGAGCTTATTTCCCTCTTTCATCCCCATTCAGCCTTTGGTGGATATTCATGTACAGAAGATGACTCCCAGTCCAACAATGGCCTTGACATGAGTAAGAAATAAAATTCATGCTGTCCAAAATTGGGGGTTTGACTCAATGCAGAAGTTTTTGGTGACCTGAAATAGCACAGATTACATGGCATGCTATGCCAAAATCACTTTGGCTCCTGTGTGGAGAAGAACCTGGAGGCTGGGAGTCATCTTGGGATCAAAGAGACAAGTAAGTGGTTTTAGTGGCATTGAAGTTGGGAGAAGTGGAAATGCTAGACACAGTTTGGAAGAATTTCCTTCAAATCTGGCAAAATGTACAGATGGATTAGATAGTGTGGGTGAAACCAAGGTCTGCACATTTGAGAGTTTAAACTTACTTATAAAAACATGCTATTTTTCCTATATGGAAAGCAGAACTTGCAAATTTTCTCTTGCATATGGCTTTTGATTAGCCCAATTTGCCACTAATGACCATAAGTTGGGGGCCCTTAGACCACTATCTTTTTTTTTTTTTTTTGGTTTTTGGGCCACACCCAGTAACGCTCAGGGGTTACTCCTGGCTATGTGCTCAGAAGTTGCTCCTGGCTTGGGGGACCATATGGGACGCTGGGGGATCGAACTGTGGTCTGTCCAAGGCTAGCGCAGGCAAGGAAGACACCTTACCTCTTGCGCCACCGCCCGGCCCATAGACCACTATCTTTAACTCACATACTGACACTTAACGAAACACCTGTTCTATTCCCCAAAGGAATTAGGAAAAGCTCACTCCTAAGAAGGACACTGTCTTCTCTCCTCAACCCACATGCCTAAAGATTAGGCTAGGTTCTTCATCTTGTCTTTGTTTAGGTCTTTAGATAAGAGGAGATAGCCCAGCAAACAATTCATAGTCTGCAACCCACTTTTTATTCCCTGTTCTATCCCTATAAATAAAAAACCAACAAAGAAACATGCCAGCTTTTTGTGACCATGCAGACAAGATGGCTGTTTTGAGGACCCAAGACCACCTTCTTCCAACCTGCCTGCATTTTGACTAATCACCCTGTCTCTTGTTTGAGTCTCGAGTGGCATTCACTGCTGAGATTTGTCCTGGGTCACTCAACTGACAGATCTTCTTTGCTCTAGGTACTACCTTTCTAGACAATTGCAACAGATTAGAGAAATTTGGGGGACCAGCCCACATAGACTATATGTGAGTGTGGTCATTTCTGTGTCTATGACTGGAGAAAGTTGGCTACACACCCAAGAAACTCCCTTCCCATCCATCTGTGCCCCATCTCTGTAAATTTGGAGCAATTATTAAAGTTCCTTCTAGGCAGGGAAAGGTGTGTTCAAACAGGTGAATCAATTCATCTGTCTATGTGTAACCCTTTATGTCTGTTATTTCCCAGGGAACTCAAAAGTGCATTGTGAAAAGTAATTCTAATTTAGAAGATAGTGTTGTACCTTGTGAGAATTTTGAACATTGAATCCAGTGAGAGGGAAAACCATGGTGTTCAGATCTGGTTTAACTAGCTAGCAAATAGGACATATGGAGTCACTGCTGGAAAGCAAGATAATATATGATCTAGTAGTATCTATCTTATTATTCCCCCACACCATAGCGTTTAGTATCTATCTTATTATTCCCCCACACCATAGCGTTTAGTATCTATCTTATTATTCCCCCACACCATAGCGTTTGAGAGATCTTTTGGGTACTTCCTTCAAATGCTGTTTTTGTTTGCTTTAGGCCACACCTGACTGCACTCAAGGGTTACTCCTAACTTTGTGCTCAGAAATTACTCCTGGCAGGCTTAGGTGATCATATGGGATGCTAGGGATAAATCCTGGTTGACTGCATGCAAGACAAACACCTATCCTCTGTGCTATTACTCCAGCCCCAAATACAGTGTTTTGTTCATGTTATGTGCCCTGGTTTTCAAATTAGTCTGAATTCACAAATTAGAGATGTTTGTCTTCCTGTGTTTGTTTTTTAGCATTATGTGTGGGGGGATAGAAGGAGAGCCAAAAGTGACAAACATCAACTAGTCTGAATCACTTTCTGGCTTTAAGTTGTTCAAGATTAGCTAAAAATGTTTTATGTTGGTTAGTTTCTTTTGTCTATCTTATGGAGGGTGAATTTGGATCTGTTAGAAAAACAAAAAAGGGGCCAGGAAAATAGCACAATGGTAAGGTGGCGGACCCAGGACAAACTGGGTTGATTCCCAGCATCTTATATGATCCATTGAACCTGCCAGGAACAATTTTCAGTGCAAAGCCAGGAGTAACTCCTGATCGTTGCAGGGTGTGGCCCAAAAAACAAACAAAAGAGAGATTAAAAAAAAGAAAAAGAAAAGAATTATCTATTTATTGGATCACAATTAAATTGGAAGATTTCGGGGCCGGAGAGATAGCATGGAGGTAAGGCGTTTGCCTTTCATGCAGAAGGTCATGGGTTGGAATCCCGGCATCCCATATGGTCCCCCGTGCCTGCCAGGTGCAATTTCTGAGCCTGGAGCCAGGAATAACCCCTGAGCACTGCTGGGTGTGACCCAAAAACCACACACACACACACACACACACAGACACACACACACACACACACACACAAAATCGGAAGATTTATAATTATAAGATCTATGAAAACATTGAAGTTTTTCATCTAAAGTTGGGAAAGATGAAATGAATTTAAAAGGTAAAGATTGGGAAAAAAATAAAAGCAAAAAATGGTCACCAATACCTCCCATGGAGTCCAGTCCTAGTTGATACCTTTGTAACATTCTCAGAAATGAGAGGATTCTCTTTTCTGCATAAATTACAGCAGCCCAATGCTATCCCCCCTTTTTTTGATTGAGTAATTTTAGTCAAGTGAAAATTGATACATGGCAGAAGAAGCATGAAATAAAATGAACAGATAAAGGATATACTATTAACATAAGTGATAGCATCAAAACATCTGGTAAAATGCAGTTAAAAAGACAACACAAATAAAATGGAATGTAAAAAATTTTCACAGTATTCAAAGCTTTTGTAAAAGTTTTAGGTTCTAAAAGAGGAGTGCTACATGAAGGAGAGAATCCCTTTACATTTTCTTTCTTTTTTATTTTTTTGATTTTTGGGCCACACCCGGTAATGCTCAGGGGTTACTCCTGGCTATGTGCTCAGAAGTTGCTCCTGGCTTGGGGGACCATATGGGACACCGGGGGATCGAACCTCGGTCCGTCCAAGGCTAGAGCAGGCGAGGCAGGCACCTTACCTTTAGCGCCACCACCCGGCCCCCCCTTACATTTTCTAATAGAAATGACTCTGACCCATGATGGAAAGTGAATAATTTGTTTTGGGTTTTTTTGTTTTGTTTTGTTTTTCAGCCACACCCTGTTACTCTTGGCTATGCGTTCAGAAATCACCCCTGGCTTGGGGACCATGTGGGACGACAGGGATAGAACCAAGGTTCATCCTGGGTCAGCAGTGTGCAAGGCAAAGGCGTTACCGCTGCGCTATCACTTGGGCCCCATATATGTGTGCTTATTAATAAAAATTGGCTCATGTTATTTAGCCATGGAAAGTTACTGTCTTAATCTTTTGTGGATTTTGACCAGTAGGGAGATAAAATGGAGTTACTTGCGCTAATACCAAGAAAATTTCCAAGTCAAGTAAATGAGATAAAAAATGAAAACAAATGATAAAATTCTCTAGAAATATTTGGTCTCTGACATATTTTTGGTAACTTAAAATTTTAGAGCTGCTTAAAGAGAGACAGAGTAAACAATGGGCTATTTCTGGCAAGTTAATCATTTCAGGTTGTTAGGTTATCTCCACACCCTAATAAAACAGTAACTATAGCTATGTTACTAAAGGTGTGTCTTAAACAGTTTTTCAGATCTCTCAGGAAAAACAAGTAGTACTAAGTTTAGTAATGAGGTTTCACTGAATACTTTTTTTGTTTTGTTTTATTTATTGGGGGAGCTACACACTGCTGTACTTAGTCAGGGGTTACTCCTGGCTCTGTGCTCAGAAATCGCTCCTGGCAGGCTCAGGGAACCATATGGGATGACGGGGATCAAACCTGAGTCCATCCCAGGTTGACAGCATGCTAAGTAAACACCCTACTGCTGTGCTATCACTCGGCACCTTCACTGAATACTTTTTTAAACTTTATTGATTGATTGGTTGATTGGTTTAGGGGCCAGACACAATGATATTCAGGGATTATACCTGGCTCTGTGCTCAGAAATCACTCCTGGCACGGTGTGCCATATGAGATGCCAGAATTCGAACCAATGTCAGTCCTGGGTTGGCCACTTGCAAGGCAAACACCCTACTGTTGTGCTATCTCTCTGTCCGGCTCCTTCACTGAATACTTTTAAGCTAGGGAATTAAACCATAATATATATTATAAAGATTATTATATGTGCTTTAAATAAAAAAGATAATGGCTAGATAAATCATTATTGGGGGAAAGCAAGGAATTCTGTCTTAAAATAAAACTGGTTGAGATATAGAATGTTTGGTTTGGTTTGGTTTGGTTTGGAGCCATACCCTTTGTGCTCAGGAGAACCAACATATAACTAGAGAATCAAATTTGTGCACAAAGCAAGTGTCTAACCCTCTGATACTATCTAACTCTCAGAAATGGTTGAATACCCTCTTTATTATTTTTTGGGGGGCCCATACCTGGTGATGCTCAGGGGTTACTCCTGGCTATGCGCTCAGAAATCGCTCCTGGCTTGGGGGACCATATGGGATTCCAGGGGATCGAACTGCAGTCTGTCCTAGGTTAGCATGTACAAGGCAAGCACCCTACCACTTGTGCTAATGCCTTCTTTAAAGGATTTCAGTCTGCTAGCACAGTGACAAAGTAGTTCATGGATACTATGGAATCACAAAGATTTGATAATTAATACAAAATACAAGGGTTGTAGATGGATCCTAATGATAAATAATGCCATTTTATAAAAATTCTGGCCATTACTTTAGGTACCCAGTAGCTCTAAAATTTTGATCAGAAGATCCAGAGTCCTGCCATGGATCTAGATGTTCCTAGATCAGGAGTGATGTTGTTTTGCTTGAAGCACAGGAGCACCAAGGGATCAAGTTGGCCATAAACACTATCCTGGAACAGCCTCTGACACAAAGTCAAGTGTTGGAGGCAATTTAGAAGGGTTCTTTGGGAGTAAGTGAAAGGAAACAGGCTAGTATAGAACTTGTAGTTCAGGAATAGGACACGATGCTATCTGGAAGAAATCATCTTGATCTAATTTGTTTATTCCTGAATGTGCAAGTCAAAGGAAGCTATAGAATTCTTACTATGCTCATGAGAAATGACACGTCATGTTTATCTGAAGTAAACATACAGTTACTGTGATTGTATAAGTCAGTAATGAAGGTAATGAAGTAATGAAGTAATGAAGGAGAAATGACAGGTCATGTTTATCTGAAGTAAACATACAGTTACTGTGATTGTATAAGTCAGTAATGAAGGTGGAGTGGAAAAAAATATGTTTCAGTTCACTTGTCTTTTCGTGGAAATAAGACTTTGATCTCCTCCATCATTTTCTGGTTGTTAGGAAGTTCTGTAAACTGGAATGAATATGAAATTTCCCATGGCTTTCTGAATTAACATTTCTAGTTTTTTCCTAGTTGGCTTGGACTGTTGATTTAATTGGACTTATTATTATTATTTTGTTTTGGGGCCACACCTGGAGGCGCTCAGGGGTTACTCCTGGCTCTGTGCTCAGAAATTGCTCCTGGTAGGCTCGGGGGACCATATGGGATGCAAGGAATCGAGCCCAGGTCTGTCCCGAGTCAGTCAAATGCCCTACCGCTGTGTTATCTCTCTGGTCCCTTAATTAGACATTTCTCTTCTAAAGATCATACAAGGTGGAGATGGAGATGGAGAATTTGGCAGACAGAAGAAAGCAATCACCGCAGTAGCTTTGTTGTTTTTCTTTTTTTTCTATTAAAAACTTTTTTGTTTGGTTTTGTTTGGTTTTGCTTTTTGGGTCACACCTGGCAGTGGTTCGGGGTTACTCCTGGCTCTAGACTCAGAAATCGTTCCTGGCAGGCTCGGGGGACCATGTGGAATGCTATGATTCGAACCACCATCCTTCTGCGTGTAATGCAGATGCCCAACCTCCATGCTGTATCTCCGGCCCCTCAATTTTTTTTAACCATATGCCCACAGTGCTCAGCGTACTTCTGGCTTAGGGTTCACTCCTGTGACAGGGCTCAGGGTACTGTATGGGTTGCTGAGGATCAAATCTGGGTTGGCTGCATGCAACACAAGTGCTTTACCTGATATATTTATTATCTGTTCAGCCTGGAAGCAGCTAGCTTTTACTTATGCCCCAATTTCCAAAGTTTTCTTTTTTGATTGGTTTTGGGACTTCATTCAACAGTGTTTCGGATTCACACCAGAAGGTATTTAGGGGTCCTTATGCAGTCCTGGGGATTGAATAAGATTAGCCAAGTTCATGGATGGCCTTAACCCTTACACTTAGTTTATGTGTATAGATAAAGTGAAGTTGCCTCAGGAGGTCAGCCTGGGAAGAAATCTGGTGCTTGTTCTACAACCTGCCCGTTTACAACTCACTTTCTTCCCTGTTCTTTTCCCATAAAAACATTGTTTTGTGGGCCCGGAGAGATAGCACAGCCCGCGTTTGCCTTGCAAGCAGCCGATCCAGGATCAAAGGTGGTTGGTTCGGTTCGAATCCCGGTGTCCCACATGGTCCCCCGTGCCTGCCAGGAGCTATTTCTGAGCAGACAGCCAGGAGTAACCCCTGAGCACTGCCGGGTGTGGCCCAAAAACAAAACAAAAACAAAAAAAACAAAAAAAAACAAAAAAAAACAAAAAACATTGTTTTGTGACTGTGCAGAGAAAAGAGAAGATAGTTGTTTCAAGGACCTAAGTTTATCTTATTCCAACCTGCCAGCAGCATGTTACCAGTAAAGCCCTTTCTCTCAACCTGTCACATCTCTTGCTTGACAAGATTTCCAACATTAAAACTGTAGAATCTTTATTTTTGTACTTACTCGGACTTGTTTTTATTATAAGTATGATTATAGTTGGGTTTCCGTCATAAGCAGAACAGCCTCCCCTTCACCAGTGCAACATATCCACCACTAATGCCCCAATCTCCCTCCTTCTCAACCCCTGCCTGTATTTGAGACAGGAATTTTACTTCTTTCACTCATTAAGAGTGTCATGATAGTTATTCGTGTAGTTATTTCCCTAATTCTTTGTGGTGAGCTTCACATTGTGAACCTATCCTTCCAGCCCTCATCTCTATTGTCTCTGGGGATTATTGCAATAATGTTCTTAATTTTTCTTAAAACCCAATACTCATTCAGACTTAACAACTCACAACTTAATAAAACCTGTAAGTAATTAAATCTCTTTTTTGGGGGGAAGAGGGTCACACCCTGCAGCGCTCAGGGATCACTCCTTGCTCTATGCTCAGAAATCGCTCCTGGCAGGCTCGGGGACCATATGGGATGCCGGGATTCAAACCAGTGACCTTCTATATGAAAGGTAAACACCTTACCTCCATTCTATCTCTCTCTCTGGCCCTTTTTTAAATGTTTACCTTACTTTTATTAGCGAGTAAAATCTACAGAGATTTCAAGTGCACTTGTTATTGAAGCAGAACCACCATCCTAATTAAATACCATCCATAGAATACATCTCTCTCTACTTTGGCCCCTGGGAAACCAGTGGGGAACTGGTAGATGAATTTAATAGCTCCAGGGGCTCCGGAGGGAAGCATTTGATAGAGCCCTTATCTTCTAAAAGATCTATGGTCCAATCAAGGGCACCCACTCCAAATGGAACTCTTGTTCAAAATACTTTCAAATGAGACACTAATAAAGGCTGGGGGAGTAGAGTTAAATCTCCTGTCAATTTGGGTAAGGAATGAGTGGTGGCTCTCCTCATGAATGCTTTTTCCTTTGGAGCTTGGGACAGGAGGCATCTTTGTGTAAACTACGGTCAGGAAGAAAGAATCTCCAGAAAGGTCAGATAACATGAAAATGGACTTCAGAAACTAACTTTGAATTATGACTTATAAGGGGTAGCCTTATTAGCTTTTCTTTATTATAGCTTCAACTATTATTATTGAGTTCTTTGTGATCATTATTGCTACCATTGATAAGTCAAGTCCTCAATGTAAGAATGTCCTTGGGGGAAGAATTGGAAGAGAAGGGGACAAAAGGTAAATGGATAGGCTGGAAAGACAAAACAACAGTCTGGGTGCTTGCCTGTATGCAGTTAGCCCAAATTCCATTCCTAGTACTTTACATAGTCCTCAACCCCCATGAAGGAATGACTTCTGAGGGTCTGAAGAGATAGCACAGCAGTAGGAAGTTTGCTTTGTACGTGGCCAACCCAGGACTGATGTTGGTTTAATTTCCGGCATCCCTTATGGTCCCCTGAGCCTTCCAGGAGCGATTTCTGAGAGCAGAGCCAATAGTAACCCCTGAGCGCCCTTGGGTATGACCCAAAAAACCAACAACAACAACAAAATAAGGAATTATCTCTGAGCTTAAAGCCAGGAGTAGGGCCCGGAGAAATAGCATGGAAGTAGGGTGTTTGCCTTGCAGGCAGAAGGATGATGGTTCGAATACCGGCATCCCATATAGTCCCCCAGGAGTAACCCCTGAGTGCTGCTGTGACCCCAAAACCAAAAACCAAAAACCAAAAAAAAAAAATCTAGTAGTAAGTACCACCAGGTGTGGCCTCCAAACAAAATACACACATGCACACATGTGTGCTGGTGCGAGTGCGCGCGCGCACACACACACACAAACACACACACACACACACACAGATGTAGAGAGGGGATACTTACCCAGATTGAACCCTGGTAAACTTGTGTGCAAGGCAAAAATACCCTAACCACTCTGACCCCAATGCTGTGATTTTATTTTATTTTTATATTTTGGCTTTGGGGGGGGGGCACACTGATGATGCTCAGGGGTTATTCCTGGCTCTGTGCTCAGAAATTGCCCATGGTAGGCTCAAGGGACTATATGGGATGCTGGGGGTCAAACTTGGGTCTATCCTGGGTCAGCTGCGTGCAAGGCAAATGCCCTACTGCTGTGCTTTTGCTCTGACTCAATGCTATGATTTTAAATACATTCCATAATTCCCCAACTGTCTCCTGTCTAGTCACTAGGAATCTAATATGAGTGACTTCTACAACCAACCAATCCAAATGAGTGGAATGAGCAGTAGTGACCACTCTGTAAAGGTTTTTGAGGGGATTACAAAGGTAGTTCAGGAATTAAGGTGACTGTGTTACATGTGCCCCATCCAACTTCTATCCCTAGCATTTCATGTTGGTAACTTGAGCATTGCCAGATGTGGCTCTAAATCAAAACAAAGATTCATTCATATGTCAAATTCAAAGATGAAGGCTAAGTTTTTGTTTTCAACAGCTCTATCTGCAAAAATCATAATACGATTTAATGTGATAACAGAAATATAAGAATAAAGTTCTTTAGGGCCGGAGCGGTGGCACAAGCAGTCTGCCTTGCCTGTACTAGCCTAAGATGGACCATGGTTCAATCACCCAGCATCCCACATGGTCCCCCAACCCAGGAGCAATTTCTGAGCACATAGCCAGGAGTAACCTCTAAGCATCATTGGATGTGGCCCCAAAACAAAAACAAAACAGAACAGAACAAAGTTCTTTGGATGCAAAACATTTTATCATGCAGAGAAAGAGCAAAGGAACAGAGGAAATAAAGGAAACAAGAGGTAAAAAGGAATTATATTTTATTTAAATATAGGGATTTTGTTCTTCAGATATTTTTAATTAAGTAAATCATTGTGTATCACTATAGCATAGCAGAATGATTTTTCAATATTTTATTCATCTGTATCACTGGTGTCATTAGTGAGTGGAGCTAAAAAAGTAAACACATCCTGTTATAAAGTTATTTATAATATAGAGAAGAGTTTACAAATTGTTTAATCTGTGATTTAGTTTCATTTCAACCTGTGATTTGACATGAACCATTTACTGGGTTTAACATATTTGATTTGTGAGGAAATGAAAAGTTGGAAAAAATTGATGGCAAACAATCCATAGAAACTCAGGATAAACTTGGAGTCTCCCACTAGAGGGCATAGTAAGAACCTAGAATAGCCTAAAATCTAATTCTTACATAGGTTCCCTAGTAAAAATAATTCTATTTATATAGATTTTAAGTATTTTCTCTTTAAAGAAAATATTCTAGATATAGTATCTCTATATTTATATATTTTAAATAATGATTTAAAATAGATAAATGCATGCAGTTTAAAATTCATGGTAAATACAAGATTATAGTAAACATTCTCAAACATATTATTTCAAATTATATAATGTTTACAAATTATAATCATTTTTGTTTTAACCTTTTATTAAAATTTATTTTAGTAAACATTTTTTCAGAGGAGTTTTTGGGGAGCCCATGTTAGAGTTTATATGAGTGCTAACATTCTCATGCATATTTGCAAAAAAAAAATAAAAATGAATAATTTTTAATATTGTGATCTTGGAATATAAGGCACTATCATCCACCATTTATGGATTTACAGAGCAATAAAAAATAAAATTATTCGGGGTCAGAGTGATAGCATAGCAGTAGGGAGTTTGCCTTGCATGCTGCCGACCTGCGATGAATCTTATTTTAATTCCTGATATCCCATAAGGTTCCCTAAATTTACCAAGAATGATTTCTAAGCTCAGAGTCAGAAGTAGCCCTTGAATGCTGCTGGGTGTGGCCCAAAAAAGATTTTTTTTTAAATTTTATTTACTGACTATGACTGAGAGCCAGCTATCACGTAACCTGTGCAAGTAAGTCTACAGTAAGAATAGTTTACCATATTAACTCTATTCTATTCTAAATCTATTCACCATTTTCTAATTCCCTAAGCTTATTTAAAACATCACATCCCATTATATTTTTAAAATGATCTAGGTTTTATTTTTTTTTGAGGTTCTATGTTATTGTATCTTTATTTTTTTAAATTTTATTTTGACCAAAGTGGATTACAAATCTTTCACAGTAATATTTTAGGTACATAGCAACATTGAATCAGGGGCATTCCCACCACCAGTATTGTCCTCCCTTCATCCCTGTTCCCAGCATGCATGCATCCCATATCCCCCTCTTTTACCAGACTGCTAATATAAATGATCCTTTCTGTGTCTAGCATGTTGTAGATTGGGTATTGATTCTGTTGTCATTGGCTTTGGACTTGGTGTTTAAGTCTGATCATTTTTTTTATTTCCACTTAATGTTCATACGATTGTTTGGTCTTGGTACCCTCTGTTATTTCCCCCTCCATTTGTGAGGCAGAATTACATGGTTCAAGTTATGTGGTTCTGTTTGAAGGGAATAGGAAAGGGCAAAAATTAAACAAGCAAAAAATGGGAGGAGTCCTAGAGGATATAAATATCAACTTAAGAGAAGAAAAGGAAAAAGGAAGAAAAAAATAACAATACAAAAAATCAAACTAAAACTATAAAAGCACCACAGCAATAAAGACAACAACCACACAATAACAATGGTCCTGAAATAAAAACAAAACAAAGCACAAAAATAAACCAACAAAAAACAATAATAACAAAACTAAAAATATTAATTTGTGCTTCTCTCTTTTTTTTTTCCTTGCATAGGCACAGTAAATATTGGGGAGATTAGAAAGGGAATTCCCTTGGCCTAAAAGATACAGGGTTTCTCTGTCCTTGAAGTATACTGTCATAGGGATAACTACAGGCTCCATACATGTTCTTTGACTCTCCCCTAGGTCCTTTTGTGGTGTCTGGAAAATTTCTGCTCCATTGTGGATGATAAAATCATTCTTCTGTAGCTAGAGATCTTGGTATTTGCACAGGTCAAAGGATGGACCCTAGAATGGAGTCTTTCTTTATGGTTCTAGGAGTTGTGTTCCACATTGTTTTTTTTTAATCAGTCTTCTGTAGTTGGTGGTCTTGGTTTTTGCCCCAACCCTAGGACGAAGCCTAGGATAGTCTTTTATTATGTTTTCAGAAGATCTGCTCGGTTGCAGTTGTCTCAGTCAGACCTCTGGAATTAGTGATCTTGGTTGTTGTACAGATCATAGGCCAAGGCCTAAACTAGGGTCTTTTTTATTGATCCCAGGATAAGTTCTGCCTAGTCATGGTTGTCACAGTCAGTCTTCTGTAGATAGCGAACTTGGCTTTTGCACAAATTAAAGGATGACATTCTTTTTTTTTTTTTTTTTTTTTTTGGTTTTTGGGCCACACCCGTTTGATGCTCAGGGGTTACTCCTGGCTATGCGCTCAGAAGTCGCTCCTGGCTTGGGGGGGGGGCGCATATGGGACGCTGGGGGATCGAACGGCGGTCCGTCCTACGCTAGCGCTTGCAAGGTAGACACCTTACCTCTAGCGCCACCTTCCGGGCCCCGGATGACATTCTTTTGATTTCATCTTATCTTTAGAAAGTGAGGTAAGACAACCTGCTCTTAGACCAAGTTGTTGCCATTTCCTCATCGTCAGGATGTCATATCAAAACCGGCACATGTTGGTGTCAGAGCAGTATTAAGAATGTCCCAGAGGGAGATTGGTTCCTGGAGCTGTTGCGAAGAACTATGTCTAGGATCTAGGGTTCGGGGTTGACGTCCCATTATTTTTGTGTGTACACCTGTCCAAGCTCCACTTTAATTTGTTTTAAGAATATTGAAGGCTAGAGTGATAGTATAGTGTGTAGAGCATTTGCCTTGCTTATGACAGACATGGGTTCGACCCTTGGCATCCCATATGGTCCACTGAGCCTGTTAGGAGTAATTCTGAGTGTAGAGCTAGGAATAATTCCTGAGCACTACTGGGTGCGGCCCCAAAACAAGCAAACTGATGAAGGAGCCAGAGAAATACTACAATCAGCAGGGCATTTTCCTTGCACCCAGCTGACCCAGCTTTTCTAGCCAACTCCCTTTCTGGTCCAATGAGCCTACCCAGAATATATTGATACCTAAGCACAGAGCCAGAAGTAAGATCTATGCACTACTGGGTTGTAACCCCAGAAACAAAAAAATCTTGAAGGAGCCAAGTTGATCGATTGATAAAGTGTTGTAAGTAAATGGTGTGAAGCCAGAGCTATTCTTGTTGTTGGTGATTCAGTCAAGTGGGGAGCATGGGGGGTAGGTTCAAGAACAATGTTTCTACCTCTATGCTCAATCAATCTACTTCAGGCACCCCAGAAATGCCACCAATGCTTACATCATACCAGCCCCACTGAACAGTGGTCAAGCTGGACCTGAAATCTACTGCATGGTGGTAAATGACCTGGGCCACCTGCTTTCCTGGGCAGCCATGGGCTCAGAGTAGAGCAAGGAATTGCTCTTTGCCAGAAAAACGTCAGACCTAACTTCTGCTGTCATTCACTTCCGGGTCAGTTATTCACTTCCTTGTCAGTTGCTTTGCCTCAGAAAAATATTTTAGAAGGAGGTGAAATAGTAAAACATACTAAAATTTTTTTGTTTTTTTTGTTTAGGAGGCCAGATAGTTTTTGCAGTAGGCAGCTAGATAGGGCAGGACCCCTCCTGGCAATGTGTTTTTGGGATGTGACAAAAGTTCTTGGGATAAGATATGAAATTGGAAGAAGTTGCTTTTGTCACTAGCCCTAAAGCTACCATGACACACCTTGTGGATACGGAACTAAGGTCTGATAAGAGAAGTTCCAGCAAGAACAAAAGTCAGGAAAGAAAGGTCAAAGAAGATCTAAGGATTCCAATCCTTCCCCCTGGCACCCACCCTTATCAAGATAGAAAGTCTCTTGTGGGGCAGGTTGGAAGAAACCTTATATATGTCCAGATCTTTTGTGAACCTATCAGTGCAGCTCACATGTGTGCTACCACTAAATCGATGTGAACACATGTCATTTACATCCTCTCTCTTGACATATGGACTCTCCTACATTCATGCTGAGTTGTGTACCAGGGCTCTCTCCATCTTTGTGTACCAGACTCTCTCCATCTTTGAAGAAACTTGTATTCTCTCTTGAGTGCATTGCTCTCTTGTCCTTTCCTGTTTTTATTTCACTGCTTATCTACTGAAATTTTTTTAAATTTTTTTTTGGCTTTTCGGGCCACACCCGTTTGATGCTCGGAGGTTACTCCTGCCCCTGGCTTGGGGGGACCATATGGGATGCCAGGGGATCGAACCGTGGTCCTTGCTTGGCTAGTGCTTGCAAGGCAGACACCTTACCTCTAGCGCCACCTCGCCGGCCCCTGAAATTCTTTTCTGTGGGAAAGGTGACAGACATGAAAGGCCTGGGTAAGATATAGGACTAATTCACCCTTCCTGCAAAAGTAATTTCTCACTCAAGCCTGAGTCCATGGCTTCCTGAAAAATCAAGTTGGCAGTGATCAACTTCTATGCTGCACATACCAAGTGTACATCAGTGTGACTTGATGGCTACTTAGTGGGGCTGGCAGGATGTGAGGTCTGGGCTCAGACTTTACTTGTTCTAGGTCTTTCAGCCATTCCTAAAGGGGAGAAATAGCAGATTCCCTTCTTGGATAGCCCCTCTCTCTCTTCGCACTTCATATAAGTCACCTGGGGACCTTCACTGGCACTAGTTTTGATGAAAAACCTTGCTTAGGAGGAATTGGAACCTGTACAAAGAAACAGCAGGTAGGATGCTTGCCTTGTGCAGAACTGACCCATCTTTGATCTCCAGAGTTCTGAGCATGCCAGGAATGCAGAGCCAGGAGTAAACCCTGGGTGCAACCCCCCAAAATTAGGAAAAAATATGTCAGAGGAGAGAAAGAGAGGCAATATGTTCAAGAAAGAATACAGGTTTCTGCACTGTTCAAGGGACAATAGGGCCCTGCTTGAGTGAGCAAGCCCAAATTGACCTTCAGGAGATTAAACACAATTCCTCCATTGCTTTCTTCCTGGAATTCTTTGCATACAAAAAATGTAATCTGGGCATTGTCACAGGAATAATCTTGTACTGTTGACGTATTTTTCATAATTTCATCACTGCCTATACATTTTTCTGTAGCTCACATCCTTTTCTGGATCTGGGTGGGGCCTCATTTTCTCTTTCCAAAGATTTTGTTAGGGTTTGACTTGACACCCATGTCGGCACTGAGAGTCAAAGACCACCTCCAGTAATGCAAGGTGCAAAAGGGAGTTTATTTGGTTAATCGAGGTCAAAGCTTCATTAAACTAAGGGATTCTTGGCAAGGATCCTGAGTCAAAACTTCAAGCAGTTTATATAGAAATCACAAGCAGTTACAGTACAATTATATCATTGTATAGATGTCTTAATCAATCACTGATTATTTCTAGCTCAACTTTGGTTGTCTAGGGATACTCTGATTTGAACCTTGGCTGTCAAGGGATACTCTGATTCAAACTTTGTTAAGGGAGCCATTTCAGATAGAACTTTCCAAGCTCACTCAACCCCTTGTTCCTTATTGCTAGAGGGCACTAACTTTGGTTTTATTTCTGAGTTAACTCTCTCTAACTTCAGCTAGGAGTGGAAAAGTACACTTTACTAGGGTTTGGGCTCATTTTAGTTCATTATCATGGATTTAGGTGGAGAATCTCATAATTTGCATTTCTAAGGAATGTGGTCTTCATGCTTTTGGGTTACTTCAGGGCTGATCAATCTCTTCTTAATCTTTGTTATTTCCAAAAAGCTCAGTTATCAGGGTCTCCCTACCTATATGCCTACAACATTCTGAAGTCTTTTCTGGACACACTAGGAGAATAAAACTTTCCCAGACTCTCATAATCTTGGTTAATTTTTTGTTGTTGTTATTGTTTTTGGGGTCAAGCCCAGCAGTGCTCAGGGGTTCCTCCTGGCTTTACTCTCAGAAATTCCTCCTGGCAGGGCTGGGGGACCATATGGGATGCCGGGATTTGAACCACCAACCTTCTGTATGCAAGGTAATTACCTTACCTCTATGCTATCTCTTCGGCCCCCCTTTATTTTGTTTGTTTGTTTTTGTTTTTTATTCTTTTGCTTGGCTAATTTTTGATAGAGCTACAGTGATGGACACCCAATGCCTGGAACGACAGCTTGATCATGACTATAAGCCAAGTAGATATTAAAGCTCTATTTTTTAATATATAACAGGTACACAAAATCATTAGTATCCCATTCGATATAGTCAATACAATATTTTTTGTTTGTATATTTGTTTTGGGGCCATGCCTGGAGGTGCTTGAGGGTAACTCAGGTAACTTGTGGCTTTGAGTTTAGGAATTACTCCTGGTGTTCCTGGGGATTGAATCCAGGTCAGCCACATACAATGCAAGTTGCTCCAACCCCTTAATGCCTTGTTTGTACAATGTAGGCTGCGACCAGAGGGAACTTACACTTGCTGATTCTGTAATACTAAGCAATAGCAAAGAGGCAGGAAAAGTATTAATTTTTTGAAGAGCATTTTTTTGTTAGTAATGGCCTCAAATTACAGATGCTAGAATCAAAGGGACACTTAACTTAAACCACAGTGCCCCCTAGCAGTCACATCTGGTATTACATTAAAACAAGGAGCACTCATTTGAATGTAAAAGTACTGCTTGATGGTACCAGGAATAACCAGTCATAGAACACTGAGTGGAAAAAAAAATGGTCAAACTTAAGCACTACACCCAAAGTCAACAACACCAGAATCGATACCCAATCTACAACAAGCTATACACAAAGGAGACCTCTTACACTAATAGTACAAGGGACAAAGGGGGGAGGTATGGGGTGCATGTTGGGAACAGGGGTGGAGGGAGGACAACATGGCTGGTGGGTATGGCCCTAATTTTTTGTCACTATGTACCTTAAATATTACTGTAAAATATTTGTAATTCACTTTGATCACAATAAAATTTATTTTTAAAAAAGTGCTGCTTAATTCTATTCCAGAAATTACATTTAAGGAAAAGCGAAAAAATCAAGTTCTGCCCAAGTTGAAATTAGTAATCCTAAAGCAGAAGTATGTAAGTATATAAGTAAAGAAGTATTCTTTGTTATGTAAGTCTTCTACTTTCATCAGAATTAGTGGGTGCGCTTGTTTTAATTACATAGTCGTTTTCTAACTATAGATTATTAACTCACATCTTTGGAAAGTCATATGGGAAAGATGACATCACCATGGACAATCACAAATCTCAAAAATATTTGAGAATTTCAAGATATAAATTCCTCAGCACAACTAGGGTCTGGAAATATGAGTTTGAGCCCCTATATTAAATATATGATCTCAATGTGCTGGTTGCCTATTTGACCAATGTCTTCTTCCAACTCAAAGAGCAAGGAATAAATTGAAAGCATCAAGTATGGATTTATTTTAAAAAATTTATAGGTAGGGCTGGAGAGATAGCACAGCGGTAGGTTGTCTGCTTTGCACATGGCCGAAACAGGACTCAGGTGGTTTGATTATTGAGCACTACCTGGTGCAGCTCTGGTGTTCCCTAGTACTAGTAGGCCTTGCACCAGAGGCCCTTGGGGGAATTTTTAGATGGCCAGTGACAGCACAGAACACAAGGCATAGAAAGGAGAGCATAAGGATATATTTAGGGGCCTGAGCGGTAGCACAGATGGTAAGACGTCTCTGCCTTGCACACGCTAGCCTAGGACAGATTGCGGGTCGATCCCCGGTGTCCCACATGGTCCCTCAAGCCAGGAGCAATTTCTGAGTGCATAGCCAGGAGTAACCACTGAATGTCACCGGTGTGGCCTAAAAATAAAAAAAAAATTAAAGGATAGATTTTTTTTAAGATTCAGCTCTGAGGGCTCACAAGTCAATAGGACTTGGAGCTCTGAGGACAGCAAATCAGAGAGACTTGGAGCCTCGAGCATGAGATAGACACTAATTTAGACATTTCCAGCCTGAGTACTCATATTCCTTCAAGGCACATATAAGTAGAGCAGACAACAGACATTGGATTAAACCATGCATCTTGTTTACCAGCCCTGTTTGTTCCTTGTTGTCATCAGGTCTCTTCCTTTTCAGAAATCTGGGGGAACTTTCCCAATCTCATTTAGTGCACTGGCAGGTCTGGCCTCCTTTTTGTTTTCCTAGTTCAGGCCCGAACTGTGTCATATCACAACTCTGCTTCACAGAATAATTTCCTGGACTAATGATACCGCTAAAGGACTGTATGCTGTGCAAATGTATGCTGGGCATGAAGGGTGTTCAGGTTCGAACATGGTCCCCTGAGAACTACAGGGAATGACTCCTGAACACAGAGCCAAGATTTGCCCCTGAAAACTGTCATGTATGGTCTTCAAACCAAAATAGTAATAATAATAATAATAATAATAATAAGCCAGAGCAATTATACAGCCATTAGGGCACTTGCCTTACAAGCAGCTGACATGATTCAATCCTTGTGACCTCATATTGTCACTCAGGAGTATTTCCTGAGTCCAAAGCCAGGAATAACTTCTGAGCATCACCAGGTATGGTCCCCCAGGCCCCAAAATAATAATTATAATGAAAATACTAATACCTATATATATATTTATATATATATTTATATATATATATTGGTTTTGGAGTCACACCTGGCAACGCTCCGGGATTAATTCTGGTTCTGCGCTCAAAAAGTTCCCCTGGCAGGCTCAGGGGACCATATGGGATTCCAGGGATCAAACCAGGTCTGCTACATGCAAGGCAAACACCCTATCTGCTATGCTATTGCTCTGGTCCCATCAAGCAAAATTATTATTTCTTTTCAATATATCAGATGATATAATTTTGGGGCCAGGGATAATAGTACAGCAGGTAGGGTGTTTGCCTTGAATGCATTTCACCCCTGAGCACAGCTAGATGTGACCCAAAACTTCCAAAATGTACAACTTTCAACATACTATAGTCAACTATGTGCAACTGTGCTCAGCACCACAAGTATGTCAGCTCTGCAACCAGAAGATTCAGTTCCAGATGTTGCTCTAGGCCAAAACAATGAAACACAGGGTGACAGGTGAAAAAGACTTTTATAGTCAATAAACTGAAAAACTGGAAACTGGCACGCTCATGTGCTCAGGGTAATCACTGTCAGAAAGGACTTTACAGAGAGAACAGGGAAGAACATTTGTAGGAAGGTTGAGCTCCGGAGCACCATGCTAGGGAGTAATAAAATCCCCTCTTCTGCTGAAACACACAGCTTATATATTTTTGGTTTGGTTTTATTTTTGTTTGTTTGCTCTTGTGTTTTAGGGCTGTCCCAGTGGTGATCAGGCTCTACTGACAGTGCTCAGAAAGATCCCTGTCTCTATCAGATGACCATATGTAATAAAATATACTATCTTATCTGCAAACCTAAAGAAAAGGTTAGATTTTTAGGAAAAAGGTAAAGTAAGAACAAACTTTCCTTATCTTTGGGTCTTGGGAAAGGCAGTTGTCCTTGTCTAATATTGATCTCTGATTAGGTTTCAGCACCACAATTATGTTCGCAGAATGCTAGGTCATTGTAGCAATAGGCAAAAGGGAAGAATGGGGGAAGATTAAATAATTTCAAAAAAACATTAAGAAATAGTTTTAAGGGGCCGGAGAGATAACATGGAGGTAAGGCGTTTGCCTTTCATGCAGGAGGTCATCGGTTCGAATCCCGGCGTCCCATATGTTCCCCCGTGCCTGCCAGGAGCAATTTCTGAGCCTGGAGCCAGGTATAACCCCTAAGCACTGCTGGGTGTGACTCAAAAACCACACACACACACACACACACACACACACACACACACAGAAATAGTTTTAAAACTAACATGGCATTCTTTGTTGTTTGTTTTTGGGCCACATCTGGCAGTGCTCAGGGGTTACTGCTGGCTCTGCATTCAGAAATTGTTCTTGGCAGGCTCGGGGAACCATATAGGATGCTGGGAATTGAATCCGGGCCCATTCTGGATTGGGCACCTGCAAGCAAACACACTACTGCTGCTGTGCTATCACTCCAGTCCTATAACTAAAATAGTTTTGAAATAACAAGGCATTCTATGAAAATTTCAAGTATGTCCCCTTCACAAAGATTGCTTTGTTTAGTCTACATTTGAGACTGGCCCAAAGATAAGAGGAACACTCTGGTCTGAATAAGAATAGTTGTTATTGTGGCCGGAGAGATAGCATGGAGGTAAGGCATTTGCCTGTCATGCAGAAGGTCGATGGTTCGAATCCTGACATCCCATATAGTCCCGAGAGTCTGCCAGGAGCGATTTCTGAGCAGCGCTGCCGAATATGAACCAAAAAAAAAAAAAAGTTGTTATTGCTCACTCTTCCTTCCAAAGTTTAAAGATAAGGACACTTGTCTTCATCTCACCCCACCACCTATGCAACGTGTGCCTCAGAGGACCAGCCCACAGGAAACTTTATTATATTATTTTTTTCATTGTCATTGGTTTTCAACCCATCAAGGAAAAGAGGCTGATAGCATGCTCATTGGGCGTTGAGTTTCTCAAAAGTTCCAGAAGTCCCAAAACAGCCTAAGGCTCTTTGGAGATGAAAAAAAAAAAATGAGTCACTGCCTAGAGAAAAGTGGATAACCCTTCAGGAAAGAAGAAGCTTGAGAAAAAAACCTCTGTGATAAGAGTATGAGAGAACCATCAAAATTCAAAGCACATTCTCTTAGGTCCTAAGGCTTAAGCCTTAAGACAATGCCTGAAGCATCATGAAGTGTTTTTTGTTTTTTGTTTTTTGTTTTTGGTTTTTGGTTTTTGGGCCACACCTGGCGGTGCTCAGGGGTTACTCCTGGCTATCTGCTCAGAAATAACTCCTGGCAGGCACGGGGCACCATATGGGACGCGGGGATTCCAACCATCCACCTTAGGTCCTGGGTCGGCTGATTGCAAGGCAAACACCACTGTGCTATCTCTCCTGCCCCTCATCATGAAGTTTTAGGGAAGGTCTGTAATGTATGGGTTTGGGTTTTACTCCCACGATATGCAGCTTGAAGGTATCCTGTTCAGCTGGAGATGAGGTGCTACTTGGCTACATGAGGCTGCACCACCAAGGTCACCCCTGGTGGTGCTCAGAGGATCAGGGTAAAGCCAGGGATTGAGCTCAAGGATGGTCTCTAATCCTTTGAAACTATCTCCCCATATCACATTATTAATGACTTTTATATCCTTTAAATTAAAATGCATGATTTAAAGATTGTTTGGATCACACCTAGATGTGTTTAGTATACTCAGGGCTCTGTGCTCAGTTTCGTTTTTGGCAGTGAGAAAGATTGAACCTGGGGCCAGCGGCATGCAAGGCAAGAAAGAACCTTAACCTTGAACTACCTCTCCATCATTACATTTTTTTTTTTGGTTTTTCAGGCCATACCCATTTGATGCTCAGGGGTTACTCCTGGCTACGTGCTCAGAAATTGCCCCTGGCTTGGGGGAACCATATGGGATGCCGGGGGATCGAACCACAGTCCTTCCTTGGTTAGCACTTGCAAGGCAGACACCCTACCTCTAGCACCACCTCGCTGGCCCCTCCATCATTACATTTTAATACAAGTAAGAATGCTGTGATTCCTCCAGTGTCTAGTCTTACCTAATTAGAACACACAGTTACCATAGGTTAAAATATAGGGACACACCTTGGAGTCCCCAGTTATACTAGCAAATGTAGCTCCAAAGCAGAATTGTTTGGGGGAACTTGTGTAGAATATAAGAAAAAAAATTTTTTTGCCAGTTAGTACACTTAAGGTTACTGAACCTAGCACTTGCCTTGAATTCAGCTAACCTGAGTTCAATACCCATACCCATACAGAGTCCTCAATGCGCTGTCAGATGTGATCCCAGAGAGCAGAGAGCCTCAGTAAGACCTGAGGATAGCTGGGTATAAACAAACAAACAAAATTTTCTTTTGTTTGGGGTGTATATGTGTGTATGTAAGAACATAGGTAATATAATAAGTCCAATATTGTGTTTTAATAAAAAATTAAAACTCGTGTCTGGAGCAGTGGCACAAGCAGTAGGGTGTTTGACTTGCACATACTAACCGAGGACAAACTGCGGTTCGATCCCCGGACTCCCATATGGTCGCTCAAGCCAGGGGCAATTTCTGAGCGCATAGCCAGGAATAATCCTAGAGTCACCGGGTGTGACCCCAAACCCCCCAAAATAGAAATTAAAAGTCTTTACTTACTAATTTTCACAAAAGTTCTGCAACATTTATGTTATTTTGTTACCCCCACTTTCTTAGAAAAGAAAATTGTAGCTTGAGTAACTAGCCCAGAGTCACAAATCAAAGGTCACCAAAAAAGGGGCCAGAGAGCTAGCACAGAGGTAGGGCATTTGCCTTGCACACTGCCAACCCAGGACGGACCTACATTCGATTCTTGGCATTTTGTATAGTCCCCTGTGCCTGCCAGGAGCAATTTTTGAGTGCAGAACCAGGAGTAACCCCTGAGAGCAGCCGGGTATGATAAAAAAAAAAGTCACCAAAAAAAGGAATATTTCTCAACCTAACCTTAACAAGTTCCAGTGTGCAGTGCTTTAAAAGAAAAAGAGACATTAAAGTAGGAGAGATAGCACAGGGTTAAGGAGCCTTAACACAGTTGACCTAGGTTCAATCCACATATGATCTCCGAGTCTTTCAGGTAACCCCTGATCACTGACCCAGGAGAAATCTCTGAGTACTATTGGCTATGGCCCACATATCTCAACAAACCAAAATACAAAAGCTTAAAAACAATTAAAACCCCCAAAAGATTAAATGCTAAAACTTAAGTTTCCTTCTTGCAATATCAGAAACGTCCAGTAGGCTGTAGTGCTGAATCACATTTCTAATTACAACCCAAAGTCACCAAACAATGAATTTTTGAGTGTTTCAGGGATCTTGTTTATCTATTTTAAATTAAATATTAAATGGTTTATAAATATTGATTTGTGCACCTAAAGGTTAGAGTATTTGGGGAGCAGAGCAGTGATACAGAGGGTGCTTGCCTTGCACACCTCCAACCTAATAATAATAATAATAATAATAATAATAATAATAATAATAATAATAATAAAGTTAAAATTTGGGGGGAGGGGTCGCGTCCGGCAGCACTCAGTGGTTACTCTGGCTCTATGCTCAGAAATCGCTCCTGGCAGGCACGGGGGACCATATGGGATGCTGGAATTCGAACCACCGTCCATCCTGGATCGACTGCATGCAAGGCAAATGCCCTACTGTTCTACTTTCTCTCTGGCCCCTAAAGTTAAATTATTTTTTATGCAAGAATTTTAATTTTAGGAAAAGCACTTGAGTAAAATTATTTGTGGGAAAAATGTTTTCCACAGCTAGATACACTACTGTGTATTCCACCATTGTGGAATTCTATATTCCACCACTGTGAAAACCACTTTGCACAATGTTCTTTTACCATAGACTACCACACAGACTTAGTCTAATTTTCAGAAAGGCAATTAATCTATCAGCACAGGGACAGCATTACCAGTGGTGGTGATTGGTAACCAGAGCACAGCACCAACATTACCTGGAACCCATCAGGTATTTGTCAGGTCTCTCTGTCATACTGACTGAATCCAAAATGTCTGGGATTGGGCCCAGAAACAAGTTTTAATAAGTCCTCAAGATGATCTTAATCCATACAAACGTTTGAGAACTGAAAAGCTAGGAAGATTTTTAAAAATGTAGATTTTTTTCCCCTCACACTTATTGAGTCAGAATCTCTGGGGCCTAGAAATGTTTGGTATTCTGTTTATAAATTTTATATTTAAATTTTTCTGATTACTAGAGAAGACTGTGAATCACTCTGATCCACACAGTCTGATTTGAAAGGTTGAAAATAGATCCTTCCTTTAACCATTCTAATTTAATTTAATTTAATTGATGAAAAGTCAACTAACTGTAGAATTATGAAGGGACTCTCCAGTAGTTGTTCAAGAAGTTTGTAAGTTATAATTACTTCAAAGTCAAGTGATAACTAAGTATTTCATCTTTATGAGAGAATAAATATGTTTGAACAACTACAAGGGAGATTTATTCGAATGCTTTACCAACTAAAAAACTGAAGTAATTCCAGATCTGATTTATGGATATTGTACATTATTCAATAGAGGATAACCCAGTTTCATCTTCAGTTAAATGGTGTAATTTTCAGGGCCAGAAAAAAGCTCCAGGGGTTAAAATGCTGCCTTGCTTGTGGTTGACTCTAGTTCAATTCCCAACATATGTGGTCCCTTGAACAAAGAGCCAAATGTGGTCCCTCAAAAACTGTATAATTTTAAACTTTAATAAAATGTTTTTAATTGGTGGAAGAGTCACAACCAGCAGTGCTCATAGATAACTCCTGGCTCTGTGCTCTCAGGAATCATTCTTGGAGAGACCTAGGGATATGGAATGCTGGGATTGAATCTGAGTTGGCTATGTAAAACACAATTGCTTTACTTTCTGTACTATCACTCCAGCTCCTAAATTGTTAAAATTTTACATTGGGGACTGATGTTTATTTATTTATTTATTTATTTATTTTGGTTTATGGGCCACACCCGGCATTGCTCAGGGGTTACTCCTGGCTGTCTGCTCAGAAATAGCTCCTGGCAGGCACAGGGGACCATATGGGACACCGGGATTCGAACCAACCATCTTTGGTCCTGGATCGGCTGCTTGCAAGGCAAACACCGCTGTGCTATCTCTCCGGGCCCGGGGACTGATGTTTCATATTAGAACTCAGTTCCCTGATCTGACAGGATAAAATAAACTTTATTAATTTGGGGCCGAATCCACAATATCTATTATACTCAGTGTTACTCCTAGTTCTGGAATTAAAAATTGCTCCTATCTAGATTGGGGGATCATTTGAGGTGCCAGGAATTGAGCCAAGATTAGTTGAATGGAAGGCAAATGCCCTACTCATTATACTATTTCTCCAGTCCCTGGAAGAAACTTTAAAACACTTGCATGGCAAAAATTGTTTGACCCCAGTGTCAGTTCACAGTGTCAGTTCACCAGACATAAAAAGATTGAAAACCATTAACCTAGAGTTCAAATTAGATTTTCTCGATTCTGTGAAATCATGCAGAATAATCCATACAAACAAAAGTTGCATGCACTAATGTTTTGCCTTGACTAATGTACAAACATCAATATTCTGTCAGGCAACAAAGAAAGATAAATCACACCCTATAAATAAGACCCAACAACTGTTTGATTTCAACCAGAATAATATTAGCTGTTTGACTTAAAAGATTATACCCTGGGGCCGGAGAGATAGCATAGCAGTGTTTGCCTTGCAAGCAGCCGACCCAGGACCTAAGGTGGTTGGTTCAAATCCCGGTGTCCCATAAGGTCCCCCGTGCCTGCCAGGAGCTATTTCTGAGCAGATAGCCAAGAGTAACCCCTGAGCACAGCTGGGTGTGGCCCAAAAACCAAAAAACCAAAAACCAAACAAACAAACAAAAGATTATACCTTCTCTATCTTTTGGGGAGAATCTGTTTTGTCTTGGGGCTACACCTGACTGTCCTCACTGTAAGCAGAATCAAGAAACCATATAGAGTGCCAGGAATCAAATTTGGGTTAGCTATGTGTAAAGCAATCACTCTACCCACTGTTCTATCTCTTCAGCCTATCTTCCTCTTTATTGGGGATATTGTCCTGATGTGTTGTATCATACACAAAGGTAATTTCTGGCTCTGTGCTCAAAAGTGACCTTTGGCAGTAGTCAAGGAGCCATATATCAGGGAATTGAAAGTGGGTTGGCCGTACTTCAAGGCAAGTGAATTACCTATACTATCTCTGGCCCCTTATTCCCTTTCTTTCCTGAGTTATATTATCTCATTCAAAGTTACAACGGGTAGAGCAGCTATCTCTGTACAAAAATCGGTTATCTTGTTCTCTGGTTCAAATCTTTCCTTTGATTATTTAACAAATACTTTGTCTACATGAGGTAAGTAGCATAATTAAAATATCACCAGAAGAAAGAAAGAAAAGAAAGGAAGGAAGAAACAAAGGAAAAAATGAAGAAAGGAAAATAAATAACTAAGAGGTTAGTAGCATAAATAAAATATCACCAGAAGAAATAAAAGAAAGAAAAAAAGAAAAGAAAGGATGAAATGAAGGAAGGAAGAAGGGAGGGGAACAAGAAGAAAGAAAGAAGAAAGAATGAAAGGAAGGAAGGAAGGAAGGAAGGAAGGAAGGAAAGAAGAAAAAAGAAAATAAAGAAGAGAAAAGAAAAGAAGGAAGAAAAGAAAGGAAGGAAGAAGAAAAGGAAGGAAAGAAAGAAAAAAGAAAAAGGGAAGGAAGAAGAAAAAAAGAAAAAAGAAAAGGAAAGAACCAAAGAAAGGAAGGAAGAAGAAAGAAAAAAGAAAGGAAAGAAAGAAGAAAGAAAGAGGGAAGGAGGGAGGGAGGAATGAACAACTATTTAGATGTCTACAGAAGAGAATGTAATAATGGGATACACCCCAAAATGTTTTAAGCAGACATATATCAGTTTACAGTATTGAAAGCCACATTGCAATTAGAGTCAAGCTTCAGTTAGATTCATGCCATTTTTACACACACACACACACACACGATCCTTTATCTCTAACAGTTACAGTGCTGCACACTTAACTGCAGCTGGTGGAGACAGGCAGGCCCTCAAGCCCTCAGAGGTCAGTGAGGACAGTGTTGTGGGGGAAGCGTTCTCTTCTCCACAGCTGGTTCCCATGTGTCACCGCAGAAAGACACTGGACAGCTGTGAATTATCCCTGGGCTTCCCCTCCAACTTCTCCCATGCCATCAGGGCAAACAGATCCCTCCCATGAAGTAACCCAGAAACAGAAATACCTTTTCCTCCCAGCCTTCATTTAATGACAGTGTCTAATTGACTACACGCAGACTATTTTCACTGCAATTTATTCCTTCATAGAATTCCAATATTTAGAGATGGGGCTCAATTCTTACCCCTTTTCTATCTCCCTCCTCCCATGGTCTAGAAATCAAGTTCATCCTCCTCAAATTTCATCTTACTTCATCAGGTTTCTACCTTAACAACAACCACAACTATTGCCTGAAAGCTTGGACTGAAGAATGCTGTGAACTGCTCTGGAATGAGAAAAAATGGTGTATGCGTTGCCTTCTGAGGAAGAACTGCTCTCTGCTCTCTGCGTAGGCGCCTCTGTGAAAGTCTGTGTCACCCACGCTTTCCATTACAATGCTCACAACATTCACATATCTGATCCAGAAGAAATGTGGCTGGCTCTATGCTACATGCCTGTTACCTCCTGTCTTGAAGCAAAACGCCAGTGCTACATGCAGCCCAGGAGGAGTAAACATAAGCTGGGAAGGAATCTTTCTGGATAGAATTTTTCACAAAAATGAATGTTTAAAGACCAGGATTCTTCCCCTTATGGAAGCATTGTTTACAAAACATAATTTTGTTGCAAGTAGGTATTTCCAATAATTAATTTCTAATGTCTCCCCAAGCAACACGCTCTCCACATGGCCTCTCATGTTTGATACCAAGACATATTATTACACTTTGCCCACCAATTGTATGTGTTGATATAACTGATCTTTGGGGCTGTGATCGTGGCATAATATAGGTTGAGGATTTGATATCGTGCTAATAAAATATAAATTTTTTTTAAAAGCCTGCCAAATGGGTAAGTTGTTTGCCCTATATTAGTGACTATCACTTTGAAGTGAAAGCTACTTTAATGAATACCTGACAAAGAAACCTTTTAAAGGAATGATTATCTTTGACATGAATATACTCAGCTACTGTTTATACAAAAAAATCTTAACTAGCTGGTAAAAATGGCACAATATTACGACGCATATAGAAAACAGCACATAAAGAAAATGTAAAGTCTGCTTGAAGAGTTAATGACTAATTCTGTTATCTGAGTTGGTGCTTCTGTGATGATCTGCTCTGAGGAAAGCTTTATTATGTGTGATATTATGGGTGTGATCTTCACACACATTTGAATTATACTCCAGGCCTCATTAAGGCTATGTGTAAATTATAGAAATTACCAAGGCAAGAATACTTTATGCTTACAGTCTGCTTTCAGAGACAAGGCAACGTAATTATCGTTTATGACCCACTGACTATAGTTTTTGCCTGAAAATTGAAAAATAAGAGAAAAAATAAGTAAAGTACTTGGGTGTGGATGTAATACTTAAAAATTAGAAACTCACTTACATGTCAAAGGAAAGGCAAATAACCCTTTTCTTATCTAGTAGTCTAGTTATTTTTAGATAGGAAATGGAAAGTAAAAATGGTTGTAAAGTATAGTCCATAATGACAGGTTAAATTATTTATTATTAGCCTGAAGAAAAGAAGGCCAATTTGTGAATCAGAGCTTCTTCACAATTCAACAAAAGAGAAGTAAACAGGCAATCTATTCATTGTTTTATCTTTCCACTGAAGACAGAAGCTTAAATTAAATTGGTAAAATAAAAAGCAATCTTAGCAGTATGGCTAAGAATTACATTTTAAGAAATTAAGAATTATTTAGAAACAAAGAACATATGAACTTCTTTAATTTGAAGGTTTTCATCATGAGAACATGAGTCTGTAGGTAAGATCACACTGGAGGCAGAGATTAATACTCAAAAAAATGTGGGGCCGACATGCCAGGACTTCTGGGTGTCTTCCACTGGTATGTTGGGGGCTCTGGGAAGGACAGCTAGCCATAGGCCTCCTGGGCTGACCACTTAGTCCAGGGGACTGAGATTCCCCCACGCCAGACTGGTCTTCAGGGCCAGGTCTGGTAAATCGGGCCCTGGGGTGGAGAGGGGGAGAGAAACCCCTCCCTGTGCATACACAAACTACAGAGGCAGGGGCTGCACTCAGAAGACTCCACATGCCAGGCTTCTGGGTGTCTTACACTGGTATGTTGGGGGCTCTGGGCAGGACAGCTAGCCATAGGCCTTCTGGGCTGACCACTTAGTCAGGGGAACTGAGATCCCCCCACACCAGACTGGTCTTCAGGGCCAGGCCTGGTAAATCGGGCCCTGGGGGGAGAGTGGGGGAGAAAAACCCCTCCCCTATGCATACACATACTACAGAGGCAGGGGCTGCACTCAGAAGACTCCACATGCCAAGACTTCTGGGTGTCTTCCACTGGTATATTGGGGGCTCTGGGCAGAACAGCTAGCCATAGGCCTCCTGAGCTGACCACTTAGTCCCGGAAACTGAGATCCCTCCATGCCAGACTGGTCTTCAGGGCCAGGCCTGATAAATTGGGCCCTGGGGGAGGGTTAGGGAAACAAACTCCTGTAGTATGCATACTGGACCCCATTCAGAGGTTTTTTTCTTACTAGTATTCATTTTTAACTTCACCTAAAAATGTTCTTAATTCTTGATTGTTTCTAGGAAAAACAATTGAATGCCCTATATTTGGAGGATAACATTCAAATAGGAATCTAAAATCAATGTATATGTAGATGTGACCTCCTATACAGTGGTCCTCTCTGACTGCCAAGCCTAATCCATAAACAATTCATCTATACAATGTATATAGCCCCTCTGATATATTGCCCCTCCCCCACACCAGAGCCCCTTCTACTCCCTCATCTCCCAATCCGGATTCGTTATCTTCCCCTTAATTAACCCTCTTTACCCTCAGTTCTTAACTTGTTAGGCACCAAGACCAACCTCCTGCCCCAACAGATTCTGCCCTTTTGTACAACCCTACAAAGCTCATTATTACTCCTTAACTCTCTCACCCCCAACCATCAGTACCCCACATTTACTCTTTTTAACTTCAGTACTGCACAGTCCTAATCACAGACCAAAGTCGTGCATTGGATTTAACAACCTCCAACTATTTCAAAAGACATAAAATGGACACATATGTCTTTTGAATATTTTATGTGCATTTTTTTGACAGCCATAACTCTTACTAAGTATTCTTTTACAGTGACTATTCTACCCACTTTCTAATCTTTTCTTCTCTTTGTGAGCTGTTCAATAAGGAATTTTGGTGAAAGAGTCCCTAAGTTTAATGCTTATGACTGAACCATGTCATGGGGATTGTTGGACTTGTTCTTATGGCCCCCATATGCACCTATAACACCACGTGGCATTGTTCCTTGTTTGCATAGGCACATTAAAATGGGAAGATACTATACATACAAATAAGTTCTTCTCTAATATAGATTGAAACACACAAATCTTATAGTGCAATGGGACCTTACACCCTGAACATTGATATAATGACCTGGCACAGGCCTCAGAAAAATGGGCATCCTCCATTCACCCCTAAACCAGGGAAACTATCTATGAAACATCCAAGGTTTTTTATAACAACATCTGAAAGCAATCCTCTACCAGGGGAGACCCTACCACTGCTCTGACATCGACCTGCTCAAAAGAGACTTCCCTCAACACTAAGAAGACTTGACAACAACAACGACCTGCTTACAGGACAGGACTCTGTGCATTGCCCTTTAATTGTGAAGTGAAATGAGAGGACGCTCCGCACCATCCTGACTGCAATGTAGAATATGCAGATTCCAGGATCTCTAATACAGAAACATTGATACCAACAACAGAGACTGTGTGAAAAATAAAAGTGTAATGGCACTACAGACAATGACTTGGATTGGACAAACTAGTTTGCCTGGAGCCTAGAGTTGGTCTTATGCCAGGAAACTTCAGGAGTAGGGTCTCCTTGTATTTAGGCCAAGGCTTTTTCTTTCCATGTTCTTCATATTTTGGTGGACCTATGCAAACAATAATTGCCACTCTAACACTGTTTTTACTGTGCTTCTTTAACTCTAATCCTTAAGAAAAACAACCCACCTAAACTTTTGAGGTTAACTTAAACTAATATGCATGTGCATGGAAATGTAAAAAGTACTTTTCCTTCAATGTTTAAGGCATTACATAAGTTTTATGGCTTTAGATTGCTTTGTGTGCTGCTAAGAAATATTATGTATTACAATCTGGGGACTTGTGGGACAAAGTAATTCTATATGGGTTCTGTTTTATTTTTCTTAATGTTCTTTGGCTGAAAGTTCAAAGTTCAGATATCAGCAAGAGGATTTCTGAGAATTCTGTTTATGGATGATTGTCCTTCCACTGTAACTTTACCTTGTACTCTTTCTTTGCATCTTTGTTCTCATAATTAAAAAAAAAATGTGGGGCTGGAGAGATAGCACAGCAGTAGGGCATTTGCCTTGCAGCAGCTGATCTAGGATGAACAGTGGTTTGGGTTTCTTTGTTTGTTTGTTTTGTTTGTTTTTTTGGATCACACTAGTGCTGCTCAGGGTTACGCCTGGCTCTGCACTCAGAAGTTGCTCCTGGCAGGCACAGGGGACCATAGGGAAGCTGGGATTCGATCAGCTGTATGTAAGGCAAACGTCCTAACCCTGTGCTATCTCTCTGGCCCCGTGGATGGTGATTAAATCCCGGTAGGGCATTTGCCTTGCGAAGGTCAACCCAGGACAGGCCTGGGTTTCATCCCCAGCATCCCTTATGGTCCCGGAGCCTGCCAGGAGCAATTTCTTTTTGTTTATTTTTTATATTTTGGGGAGGTTCTTTGGTTTTTTTGGGGGGGGGGCACACCCAGTGACTCTCAGGGGTTACTCCTGGCCATGTGCTCAGAAATCGTTCCTGGCTTGAGGGACCATATGGGACGCCAGGGGATAGAACCGTGGTTCCTCCTAGGCTAGCTCCAGCAAGGCAAAGGCCTTACTGCTTGCATCACGGCTCCGGCCCCGTGTCAGGAGCATTCTGAATGCAGAGCCAGGAGTAACTCCTGAAAGCCACCGGGTGTGGCCCAAAAAACAAATAAACAAAAAAAGCTTTTTGTCATGTTATTCCTTGAAAACTTACTCTCTAAAGCAATTTGAGTCTGTTTTGTCCTTAGCAAATGGAAATGTCATTTGTGTTTAATATAAAATAAATATTTTTAGTATTGGACTTTGACTTAAAGAATTCTCAGTAGCCATTAGTGAAATCCAAATGAAGACTATGACATCTCAGTGACCTCACTTATCAGAGAGTGGGATATGAAAGAAAAAGTAGTAGAGGTAAGTAAATAAATTGAAAAAATAAATGATAACATTGAAGAAAATTATTTTAGGGAAATCCTTCTCAATCCTGGCTGCAACTAGAATTACTGGGGGATGTTGGTTTTGTTTTGCTATTATTATTTGGGGTTTTCATCAATTCTGACTGTGCACAGCCCTTACTCCTGGCTCTGCACTCAGGAATCACTCCTGGTAGTGTTGAGGGACCATATATGGTGCTAAATATTAAACCAGGGTCAGCTACTTGCAGGGAAAGTTCCCTACCTTCATTGCTGTACTTGGCCCATTTTAGTCTTTTGTTTGTTTATTTTGCTAGTAATGCTCAGGACTTACTCTTGGTGGTACACAGGGGACCATATGGGATGCTAGGGCTTAAACCCTGGTCAGCTACATTCAAGGCAAGTGCCTTCTCTCTGTACTATCTTCCAGTTCAACCATTTTTTATTTATTTATTTAAAATAACAATGACCACTGGTAGAGCCAGAGCAGTGGTGCAAGTGGTAGGGTGTCTGTCTTGCACGTGCTAACTTAGGACAGACCACAGTTCGATCTTCCCATGTGGTTCCCAAACCAGGAGCAATTTCTGAGCGAATAGCCAGAAGTAACCCCTGAGCGTCACCAGGTGTGGCCCCAAAACTAAAAACAACAAAACAACAACAACAACAACAACAAAAACAAAAAACAATGACCACTGGTGGGGACCTTTCATGGGTCTTTCTTTGTAATGAGGCTTGAAAGTTGATATTTTAGAACCTTTAAATATACTAATTCTCATTCAATTAAGCAAAGTATGTTTAAAAGAAAAAAAAATCTTGACACCAATTATTGTTCCAGAATTTTTTTTTTCTTTGGGGCAGGGTGGGGATACTTGGCTGTGCTCAGGGATTACTCCTAGAAGGACTCGGGGAACACACTTGTGCTGGGCATGGAACCTGAATTAGCAAGGCAAATACCCTACCTAATGTGCTATGGCTCTGGCTCCCAAGAAGTAAAAGTTTTTAAATCTTATTTAGAAAGTAAGTGGTATGCAATTATTCCAAGGATAATTTCCTTCTTAATAACTTCTCATCTGCTTCACATTGCTAAATTTTGTTGTTGTTGTTGTTGTTGATGTCATTGTTTTGTTTCCTAATCACAACTTAAATTCATACTTTACTCTTTTCTTTATCCTATGTGGAATCGCAGATACACTTTCTCTAGCCTTTCTCTTTAGTTGTACTAAGTGATAGATACTTTGTGTAGGCGACAATTCCAGGAAAGAGAGATCTTAATTTCCTGGGCTTTAAGAGAAGAGAAAACTCTCAGTTTTCTTGTTCATACACTAGATAGAT
Organism: Suncus etruscus; assembly: GCF_024139225.1. Classification (NCBI taxonomy): domain Eukaryota; kingdom Metazoa; phylum Chordata; class Mammalia; order Eulipotyphla; family Soricidae; genus Suncus; species Suncus etruscus. Next base: position 128,737,402 of record NC_064852.1, read on the forward strand.
GTTGGAGACGGTGTCCTGTCAGAGATCATTTTTTGCTGTCTTCTGTCTTAGCCCAGCTTTTTCACCTAAAAGCTGCCTACGTGCAGTTTTGCTGTAAGCCCTTGAGCTAACAGGAAAAGTATTTGCAGCTGCAGGATGTAATTCACTCTGAAGCCCGGAGAGAAAGCAAACAACCCGGTACCATTCCCAGATATAGGTTACTCCTTTAACTACATTCCTGAGTTAATAGCTAAATGCAACAAAGCTTGCCCCACCATAAAAACTGCTGAGAGTTCCAGAAAGTGGGCTACAAGCCCTACTTTAGGGTCATAGGGCAATTCCTTGAAAACTGCTGACTTAGGAGTGATTGTAAAATTGTCACTGCTTCTCCCTCCCTTCTGGAAAGTGATTTACTGCCTTTGTCTCATGGCTTTCGCGCCAAAATGTATGATTGACATCATCTTTTACCTGCCCCCTTTTCCTTCTCTATATAAGAGATGCTGGACCCTAATAAAGGCACCTTAGAACGGTCTGATCGCCTAAGGTCATTATTACTAACCTCTCTCAGATTTTTTACAGGTGTGGTTGTACTTCTAGCCCTGCTAAATAAAGGTGCGGTCGTCCGAGAGCCTCTCAGCTGATTCCTGCTGGCCGGGCCCCTCCGGGGGGCTTGCAGGACCCCGCAGATAGACATGATGATGACCATGGAATCATGGGATGTAATTCCATGTCACCAGTGTGCCACAGAGATATTATTCTGCATTCTCTGCTATAGCAAATTTTAAAACTTTTATAGGAACTCTATTTTATTGAAAATAATTGAAGAGGTTCTTGCTCCCCAAGTGAGTTAGAAATGCATATATATGTATATGTGTATATATATGTATATGTGTGTATATATACTATAAATATGGTTTTGGGAACACATCTGATGGTGCTCAGGGGTTATTCCTGGCTCTGCACTCCAAAATTACTTCTGGCAAGTTTGGAGGACACTATGGGATGGTGGGGATCAAAACCAGTTCGGCCACACACAAGGCACATGTCCTAACTGTGCTATTGCTTCAATCCTAGAAATAATTTTTTGGTTTTGTTTTAGGTCACACGCTGCAGCTCTCAGGGGTTACTTCTGGCTCTGCCCTCAGAAATCACCCCTGGCTAGAGGGACTAAATGGAATGCCGGGGATCAAACCCTGGCCAGCTGCCTTTAAACCCCCTATCACTCCAGCTCCCAAAACAAAGGACTTTCTAGTTTGAAAGTGAGTCTTCATTACTTTAATATCAGTGGTGGGAACTATAAGATCATCACTCACCATAAAATTGTCTACTCTTTTTGAAAATATATTGCAAGCAATATTGGAAATATATAATTAATTAGCAATTAACTAGAAACGCTGCTAAGTAACTATTATCCTGTTGTGTAGATTAAAAATATAAATCTTGAGTTACCGATTAAGTCTTATATTACAGCTTTTATCTACTTAGAGGTAAAGGAAGATCAGAACACAGAATTTTGTTGTTTGTTGTTGTTGTTGTTGTTGTTGTTGGGGCCAGTGCTGATCAGGGTTACTTCTGACTCTGCTTTCAGAAATTACTCTGACTCTATGGGATTCCAGGGATTGAACCTGGGTCTGCCACGTGCAAGGCAAACACCCTACCCACTGTGCTACCACTTTGACCCATAGGACAGATATATATATATATATATATATATATATATATATATATATATATATATATATATTTTTTTTTTGGTTTTTGGGCCACACCCTGTGACACTCAGGGGTTACTCCTGGCTATGTGCTCAGAAGTCGCTCCTGGCTTGGGGGACCATATGGGACGCCGGGGGATCAAACCGTGGTCCGTCCTAGGCTAGCGCAGGCAAGGCAGGCACCTTACCTTCGGCGCCACCACCCGGCCCCAGGACAGATATATTTTTAAACATCAGATTAATAGATTCTGGGAGCAAAGATCATATATTTTCTCTAACCTCAGGTAGAGCAGAAATGTGGTTTACAATATATAGTTTTTTGTGGATACATTCTGAAGTTGGTGTTTCTATTTAATTTTATTGGGGAATGGTGGTTTTAAGCAATATCTACTGGTGCTTGGGGATACAATTAGCTCTGTGCATAAGGAATCACTTTTGGTAGGGCTCAGGATTTATATGATATTAGAGGTTGAATCATTTAAGACACAAATTAATTATAAATCTACACTCCTTTATAACACAAAAATAACAGTTGTACTGACTTTTGAAACTTTTATGTAAAGAAAATATATGTGCATATACACATAATTATATATGCATATATTTTAATTTCCTGGCTTTCTGCCTAGGAGTCACTCCTAGCAGTGTATAGTGTTGGCTATATGCAAGGCAAGCACCTTAACCTCATAGTATCTCTCTGGCCCTTCAGGAACTTGTTTCTATTTTGTTTGTCTGTTTCTGTTTTGGAGTCACACTTGGTGGTGTTGCTCATAACTCACTCCAGGTCAGCAAGGCAGCCATGTGGAAGGCAAGCACCCTAACTGGAATGGAACCTCTGCCCTAATGGTGTCCAGTGAGAGGCTCAGCCAGCCAAGATAAAAGCTGGTAGAGTCCTCTACAGGACTTCAGGTGCCTCTGGATGAGAGTTTTCAAAGGCTTGGAAGAGAGCTCTGGCTCTTTTAGTCCCTAGGAAGAAAGGGGGTATGAGGGACTTTGATGTACCAATGGCTACTGATGACCTAAATCTCTTAGAACCAGCCCTCAGACTCAGTTTTGTCTTCTTTTGGGGAAGCATTTTTGGTGGAATAATGAGATTTGAAGTTCTATTTCTGCTAAAAAATCAGCTTTGCCTCTGTAATAACATACACACATATAGCACACACAAGCACATGAGCACAAGTAACAATACACCCAATCCTCACTCAGTGTCAGCCTTGGCTTGAACCATAATGTCATTTTAGTGGTGTCTAACTTTGTGGAACTAAAATTAGAAAAGACTGTCATGTGGTATGCTATCACGCATAGGTATAATCATTTAGAAGTGGGTGGTAGTTTATATTGCTTTTTGGTATTACTTTAGGATAATGATTACTTTATATTCTTTTTTTATTTTTATTTTTATTGTGACCAATGTGAATTACAAGTCTTTTACAGTTATATTTAAGGTGATTGCTTTACATTCTTTGCTGATTTCTACTATAGTGTTCTGGAGAAAAAGCATTTATATCAAAGTTATTTAAAGAACTGATCACAATTCTGTCAATTTAATTCACCACACTTTTTTGAGTTTCTTTTATACACAATACTTATGATACACAGTATGGAATAGAGCATGTCCTGGTCTCTAGGGAGACCAAAACAACATAACCCTTGTCAAAGGTATTTCAGAATGCTGAATGAGATTCAACATAGTTAAGCAAAAACAGCCAAGCTCCCCATGTCTTTAGAAAAAAGGAGAAATTATATCCATAAATAAAATGCTTGTACCTATAATTTACTCTTCGTAATACAAGATTTTATAGAAATAACATTGACTTGGAATATTGTATAAGTTTCAAGTATATAGAAGTTGTAATTTGTGGGGCTGTTTAGAGAGCATGGCAGGGAAGGTGCTTCTCTTGTGCATGATCAATACAGATTCAACCCCAGAACCAAATATAGCCCCCCAGGCCTCACCCTGAGCACAGTTTTAGTAGACCCCAAACTAAAAATTATAAAAGAACTGTAATTTTCTTTTTCTTTTTCTTTTTTTTTTGGCTTTTCGGGCCACACCCATTTGATGCTCAGGGGTTACTCCTGGCTAAGCACTCAGAAATTGCCCCTGGCTTGGGGGGATCATATGGGATGCCTGAGGATCGAACTGCGGTCCTTCCTTGGCTAGCGCTTGCAAGGCAGGCACCTTACCTCTAGTGCCACCTCGCCCGTCCAAAGAACTGTAATTTTCTTTATTTTTTTTTTCTTCTTTTTTTTTTTTTTTTTTTTTGGCTACACCCAGCGGTGCTCAGGGTTACTCCTGGCTGTCTGCTCAGAAATAGCTTCTGGCAGGTATGGGGGGACCATATGGGACACTGGGATTCGAACCAACCACCTTTGGTCCTGGATCGGCTGCTTGCAAGGCAAATGCCGCTGTGCTATCTCTCCGGGCCCAGAACTATAATTTTCTTTTTTTTTTTTTTTATTTTTTTATTTTTTTGTTTTTGGGCCACACCCGTTTGATGCTCAGGGGTTACTCCTGGCTATGTGCTCAGAAATCGCCCCTGGTTTGGGGGGACCATATGGGACGCCGGGGGATCGAACCGCGGTCCGTTCCTTGGCTAGCGCTTGTAAGGCAGACACCTTACCTCTAGCGCCACCTTCCCGGCCCAGAACTATAATTTTCTATCTGTGTATACTTCATCATGATCACCACCAAAAGCCTAGTCTCTTTCCCCACCATACAATTGACCCTTTTACTTGTTGAACCCACCATAATCCTCTTCTACTCCAGCAATCACCAATATCTCTGTATCTAAGAATTCTATTTTATTTGCTCTGTTTCATTTGATTCTACATAAGAATGAAACCATATGGTATTTCTGTTTTTCTCCACTCGAGTTAGCATAATATTCTAAAGATGTATCTATGTAGGCATAAATAGCAAGGCTTCATCTTTTTTTTAATGTTGAGTAGTATTTTATTATGCATATTTATCACATTATCTTTATTCATTCATCAATGTTCATCAATGAACACTTAGGTTGTTTCTTTTTTTATTTTTGTTTTTGTGTTTGGGCCACACTTGGCGGTGTTCACTGGTTAATCCTGACTCTGTACTCAGAAATTGCTCCTGGCAGGGTTGGGCAACCATATGGGATGCTGAGGATCAAATGTAGGTCTGTCCTGGTTGGCAGTGTGCAAGGCAAATGCCCTATCGCTGTGCTATCACACTGGCCCCTGTTTCTATTTATTGAGTATTATTAAAAGGTTCCAATAAACATACGTGTTTGAATTTGTGATTTTGCATTCTTTGCATAAATCTGTAGAAATGGAATGGGCATGTTTCTGTAGTAACAAATAGGGTGTCATACATAAGCAGAAACTTCTCAGCTACAGTGTTGAACTTTGCAAGATAAACTTTTCATACACTATGACTATACTTTTGGTTTATATGTTTATTATGAGATTTTCTTCAAGTCCCTTTCCCTAAGTGGTTTAACTATCTGAATAAGGTACTATTGTAGCATAATAAAATCACCCCACACTTGTGGATTAAAAAAATATATTTTTCAGCTTCTTATGAGGAAACTGAGGACCTGAAGGGAGCTCTGTCCTGTGCTTCTCTGTCTTTCCTGAATTCTTGAAGCTCTCCTCAGAGCCTTGGGAAGCGAACCCCCAAAAACTGTCACCTAGAGGCCCCAGAAGAGCGCAGCCACAAAGTGAAGCAGAGTGGCTGCGCACTCTTTCTAACCAATAAACCCCACTACAACACGCAGGAAAAACCACACTACTAGCGTGACAAAGGAGAAACTCGCAGGCAAACACTATGCACAGAGAATGAAGATGATAGCTTGAATTACCTAAAAAATTCCAACCATCTGATTAACCTCTCAGATAAGGAACTTAAAATAGCAATATGGAAGATGTTTGTAGAACTCAAAGAAAGCATAGATTGATCTGAACAGAACACAAAGACAGAAATCAGAAAACTCCAAACTGAATTAGCAGATCTGAAAAAAATGGTAGCTCAACTGAAAACCTCAGTGGATGGCCTTGACAGCAGGGTAACAGCAGCTGAGGACAGAATTGGAGTACTGGAAGATGAGATGCAGAAAAACTCAACACAGCAGAAGAAACTGGAAAAGAATCTTAAGACAAACGATCAGGTAATGGAAAAAGTACTCAAGGAATGCGAACAGATGAAAATAAAAGTCTTTGATAAACTCAACAGAAACAACATAAGAATCATCAAAGTCCCAGAAACCCAGGTAGGAGATCTCCAGGAAGAATCAACTGTCAAAGACATTATCAAAGAGATACTCCCAGAGTTAAAGACTACATGCAATCAAATCCTGCATGCCCGAAGAGTACCAGCTAAAAGAGACGCAAAGAAAAACACCCCAAGATACATCCTCATTACAATGACAAATCCCACAGATAGAGATATAATACTGAAAGCAGCAAGCTCAAAAAGGGAAATTACATTTAAAGGAGCATCGCTAAGACTTACAGCAGATATGTCACAAGAAACTCTCAAGGCCAAAAGACAGTGGTGGGATATTGTGACAAGACTGAATGAAATGAATGCCTCACCGAGAATACTGCCCCCAGCCCCACTCACATTCAGGTTTGAAAAAAGGATACATAGCTTCATGGATAAACAACAGCTCAGAAACTTCACAGATGAAAAACCAGCCTTAAAGGAAAAACTGACAGGTCTACTTTAAGACAAGAGAGATCAACAAACACAGCAAACTTATCTACAAAGATGACATTAAATCCTATGACAATCATCTCCCTCAATGTCAATGGACTAAATTCACCAATTAAAAGGCACAGAGTGGCAAAATGGGTCAAAAATATGAGTCCAACCTTCTGCTGCCTACAAGAAACACACCTGAATAGTCAGAACAACCAAGACTCAAAATCAAAGGCTGGAAGAAAATCATCCAAGCAAACAACAACCTTAATAAAGCTGGGGTGGCCATATGAATATCTGATGACACCAACTTTATACTAAGAAAAGTTGTACGGGACAAAGATGGACACTATGTACTAATCAAGGGATATGCACCTAATGAGAGACCAGTAATTATCTAATACAGTTACTGACAACTTTGAAAGAAGTCATCAATAACAACACAATAATTGTGGGAGACTGCAACACGGCCCTATCAACACTTGATAGGTCAACCAGACTGAAACCCAACAAAAACATACTAGCCCTGAAAAGAGTAATGAAAGAAAGAGGACTAGTAGATATAAATAGGGCCCTCCATCCCAAAAAACCTTGATACACATTCTTCTCTAATGTACATGGGTCATTCTCCAGAATAGACTACATGCTGACACATAAAACATACCTCCATAAAATCAAGAGGATAGAAATCTTGCAGGCTACCTTTGCTGACCACAAGGCTCTGAAATTAGATGTGAACTACAAAGGCACACAAAAGAAAAACTTTAACAATTGGAAATTAAACACCCTGCTACTGAACAACCAGTGGGTCCAAGATGAAATCAAAGAGGAAATCAAAACTTTCCTGGAAACAAATGACAATAGAGACACAAACTGCCAGAATCTATGGGATACAGCAAAAGCAGTCCTGAGAGGAAAATTTATAGCTCTACAAGCACACATCAGGAAGGAAGAAGGGGCATACCTGAATAATTTAATGACGCAGCTCATAAAATTAGAAAATGACCAACAAAAGGAACCAAAAATAGGGAGACAGAAGGAAATAACAAAGCTGAAAGCAGAAATCACTGAAGTGGAAAACCAAAAAACAATCTGAAAGATCAATGAAAGCAGAAGTTCGTTCTTTGAAAAAATAAACAAGATTGACAGACCATTGGCAAAACTTACAAAGAAAGAGAGAGCAACCTGATAACCCATATTAGAAATGAAAAGGGGGAGATCACGACAGATATTGCAGAGATCCAAAGGGTAATCAAAGACTACTTTAAAAAATTTTATGCTACTAAACATGAGAACCTAGAAGAAATGGAAAAATTCTTGGACACTTATAACCTTCCACAGTTAAGTAAGGAGGATGTAGCATATCTAAACACCCCCATCACTATTGAGGAAATTGGAACTGTAATCAAACATCTGCCCAAAAAGAAAAGCCCAGGACCAGGTGGATTTCTTAATGAATTCTTTCAAATCTTTCAAGAGGAGCTACTACCTAGCCAGGCTCTTCCATGAAATTGAAAAAAACAGGAACACTCCCAAATAGCTTTTAGGAAGCCAACATCACCTTGATACCAAAACCAGACAGAGATGTTGCCAAAAAAGAAAATTACAGACCAATATCCCTGATGAATGCAGATGCAAAGATCTTCAACAAAATCCTAGCAAATAGGATCCAATGCATCACCAAAAAGATCATACACTACGACCAAGTAGCTTTTATCCCAGGAATGCAAGGATGGTTTAACATCTGTAAATCTATCAACATCATACACAACATCAACAACAAGAAAAATAAAAACCACATGATCATATCAATAGACGCAGAGAAAGCATTTGATAAGGTCCAACACCCATTCTTGATCAAAACTCTCAGCAAGATGGGAATGAAAGGAACCTTTCTCAATCTAGTTGAAGCCATCTACTACAAGCCAATGGCAAATATTATCCTCAATAGAGAAAAACTAAAAGCCTTTCCTCTAAATTCTGGTACAAGACAAGGCTGTCTGCTCTCACCACTCCTCTTCAACATAGCACTGGAAATGCTTGCTATAGTGATTAGGCAAGAAAAAGATATCAAAGGAATCCAGATAGAAAAGGAAGAAGTTAATCTCTCATTGTTTGCAGATGACATGATACTCTACTTAGAAAACCCCAAAGACTCTACCAAAAAACTTCTAGAAACAATAGACTCATATAGCAAGGTGGCAGGTTACAAAATTAACACATAGAAATCAATGGCTTTTTTATACACCAATAATGATAGGGAAGACATGGATGTCAAGAAGGCAATCCCATTCACATTAGTGCCACACAAGCTCAAATACCTTGGAGTCAACTTGACCAAAGACATGAAGGACCTATACAAAGAAAACTATAAAGCCCTGCACCAAGAAATATGAGAGGACACACAGAAATGGAAGCACATACCCTGCTCATGGATTGGCAGGATTAACATCATTAAAATGGCAATACTCAAAGCATTATTTGATTTAATTGATCCCCTTAAAAATACCCATGACATTCTTCAAAGAAGTGGATCAAACACAGATGAAATTTATCTGGTACAATAAACACCCTCGAATAGCTAGAGCACTCCCAGGGAAAAAGAAAATGGGATGCATTACTTTCCCCAACTTAAACTGTACTACAAAGCAATAGTTATTAAAACAGCATGGTATTGGAATAAAGACAGGCCCTCAGATCAGTGGAATAGGCTTGAGTTCTCAAGCAATGTTCCCAAGACATACAATCACCTAATTTTTGACAAAAGAGCAAGAAATCCTAAGTGGAGCAGGGAAAAGCTCTTCAACAAGTGGTACAAGCATACATCACAAAGAATGAGAACAACCAGTGCTGGTGGGGATGTGGAGAGAAAGGAACTCTTATCCACTGCTGGTGGGAATGCCGTCTAGTCGAGCCTCTATGGAAAGCGATATGGAGATTCTTCCTAAATCTGGAAATTGAGCTCCCATTCGACCCAGCTATTCCACTCCTAGGGATATACCCTAAGAACACAAGAATACAACACAAAAACCCCTTCCTCACACCTATGTTTATTGCAGCATTATTCAAATAGCCAGGCTATGGAAACAACCAAGATGCCCTTCAACAGATGAATGGCTAAAGAAACTGTGGAACACATACACAATGGAATATTATGCAGCTGTCAGGAGAGATGACATCATGAAATTTTCCTATACATGGATGTACATGGACTCTATCATGCTGAGTGAAATAAGAAAGAGGGAGAGAGAGAAACGCAGAATAGTCTCACTCATCTACGGGTTTTAAGAAAAATAAAAGTCATCTTTGCAACAATCCTCCGAGACAATGAGAGGAGGGCTGGAACTTCTAGCTCACTTCATGAAGCTCACCACAAAGAGTGGTGAGTGAAGTTATAGAAATTACTACACAGAGAACTACCATAATCATGTGTATGAATGAGGGAACTGAAAAGCCTGTCTGGAGTACAGGTGGGGGTGGGGTGGGATGGAGGGAGATTTGGGACATTGGTGGTGGGAATGTTGCACTGGTGAAGGGAGGTGTTCTTTACATGACTGAAACCTAATCACAATCATATTTGTAATCAAGATGTTTAAATAAAGAAAAAAAATGAAAAAAATATTTCTCAGATCATGTAGATCAGGAATTTAGAAAGTATATATGGGGACAGTTCTTTGCCCTTTAGATATCTTAGCAATAATCTAATTAAGAATCATTTTTTTTACAGTTGAAGAAAATAAGTCTGGAAAGTTTATTTATGATAAACCAAAGGAACTACCTTAAACTAAGAAGCTTCTGCACCTCATAAAAAGTGATGGCCAGGATACAAAGACTGTACATGATATGAGATAAATTATTTAGTCAATATACATCTGATATATATACATATATATAGTTGAGCTTAACAGGAATAAAAAGACCACCATATGTGCAATCTACCAGCTTCATAGATTCACTCTTTTTTCGAAAGAGAAGTATACCAAGCTGTGAAAAACCATGGTCACACCACCATCACATCTGAATATGGCAATCTCTGGAGGAGAGGATTGGACAAGTCTCCACCCTGCTAAAGTCATGCAGTTGTACCCACTGCCCACTGCTACTTTAATAATGGATTGACTTCACCACTTATCTACAGTTCTTTCCAGAGACACGAATCTGACCAAAATTCCAGATATATTGGTATTTGGGCTGATATCACTATGACTTTTTTTTTGGAGTGAGTTTGTGTACTCTCCCCACCTTCTCATATTTCCAGAAGTCCTGACAGTTGAAAACACACCCCACAAAAGCCACAATTTTAGCCGCAGAATGTGGAATTCCTGGACCTCCAAGCTGTGAATATGACAACTCCAAATTTCTCAATACTGTCATCTCTGGAGGAACACATCAATTTAGATGCCAATGTGTATATGAAATAACCTAATTTTCAGAAACAAAAGAAGTAACAGAAGATCAACTAGCAACAAGAGCTAACTAAATCTTCTGACAATAACTTAATGACCTCATTGCATGACACAATGATTTTCACTTTTTTTTGCTGTACTCTTTTCTTTTTCTTTATTTCTCATTATTTCTCTCTCACCTAGAAACAAATGTATTATGATTAATGATGTCAACTATGTGAAATAAAATTTTTGAAACATTTTATTTATATAAAAACATTGAACTGCATCAAAAAATGGGGAAAGCAATGAACAAAAATTTCCTCAAAAACAAATGCAGAAGGCCAAAACGGCACATGAAAAAATGTTCCACAGCACCAATGATAAGGTAAATAAAAGACAAAATAACAATGAGGTATCATCTCACACCAGACAGACTGGCACAAATCACAAAAAACAAGAACAATCAATACTGGTATGGATTGGGAGAAATGGGCTCTCATTCACTCTTGGTGGAAATGTAGACTGGTCCAAACTCTTTGGAGAACAATATAAACATTCCTCAAAAAAAACTAAAAGTTTAGCTTACATAAAAACCCTTCAATATCACTCTGGGAATATACTCTAGAGACCCAAAAACACAATACAGAAAAGGCACCTGAATGCCAATGTTCATCACAGCATTCTCTATTCAAAAGTGCCTGAGAAGTGATAAGTGGATGAAGAAACAACGATACCTCTACTCGCCAGGATTGGTAGTAGTTCCTTTTGGAAAGTTTGAAAGAATTCATTAGTGAATCCATCTGGGCCTGGGCTTTTGTTTTTGGGCAGACATTTGATTACCGTTTTAATTTCATCAATAGTGATGGGGGTGTTTAGATATGCTACATTCTCTTCCTTCAACCGTGGAAGATTAGAAAAGTCCAAGAATTTATCCATTTCTTCCAGGTTCTCATTTTTAGTGGCATAGAGTTTTTCAAAGTAGTTTCTGATTACCTTTTGAATCTCTGCAATATCGGTAGTGATATTCCCTTTTTCATTTCTAATGATACATCTACTCAATCAAGTACTAAGCAGCCATTAAGAAATGACGTCATAAAATTTACTTATACATGAATTAACATGTTTTTTTTTTGTTTTTATTTTTGGGAGGTCACACCCTGCAGTGCTCAGGGGTTGCTCCTGGCTCTATACTCAGAAATTGCTCCTGGCAGGCTCAGAGGACCATATGGGGTGCTGGTATTCAAACCATCATCCTTCTGCATGCAAGGAAAACACCCTACCTCCATGCTATCTCTCCGACCCTGGAAAATATCATGTTGATTAAAATGAGTCAGAAGGAGAGGGGCAGACATAGAATGATCACACTCATATACATATATATACATATATATCACATATATCATATATATAAATACAGTATGAGAATAACACCCAATGACAATAAAAATGTTGGCCAGGAGAACTGGTCTTTGGTAGGAAGCAGAAAAGGGAGAAGTGCAGTTAGTATAGAGGAGAGACAACTATGACAATGTTAGTTGGAAATGATCACTCTGACAAGAACTGAGTGCTGAAAGGAGATAAAGTGGTATGTATGTACTCTTTTGGTTACAAACCAAGCACCTTTGAGGGAAAAAAGAGGTGGTGGAGAGGGAAGAAAATAGAGGTAGGTTGGGGCTGTGTGTTGAGGGCAGGGAACAGGAAGCAAGAGGACAGGAGGGGAACATTAGGAGAAGGGGTAGGGGAAGGAGAGGAGAGGAGAAAAGAGGAGAGGAGGGGAGGGGAGGGAGGGGAGCGGAGAGAAGAGGAGAGGAGAAGAAAAAGAAGAAAAGGCATGAGTTTATAGAGCTAAGAGGAAACACCATTACTCCAAATAGGAGTAGGACATTTGAAAAGGTTTGGTGACAGAAAATGAATGAGTAAAGAGAATTCTGAGCTGATGTATAAACATTAAAAAAATGTATTACTGGGGCCGGAGAGATAGCATGGAGGTAAGGCGTTTGCCTTTCATGCAGGAGGTCATCAGTTCGAATCCCGGCGTCCCATATGGTCCCCTGTGCCTGCCAGGAGCAATTTCTGAGCGTGAAGCCAGGAATAATCCCTGAGCACTGCCGGGTGTGACCCAAAAACCAAAAAAAAAAAAAAAAAAAAAAAATGTATTACTAAAATTTTGAAGGCCTGTTCACAAATTTAAATTTATTTTTAAATTATCTTTATTTTCCTAATTTTCCTAACTAGGTTCTTTATGTATAGGGTGATGGAAATGCTAGTCAGAAATTTATTTAAATAAAAATTCACTATTTTTAATGTAAAACAGTGAATATTGTGAATATATATGTTGGTACCTGCAGAAAAATACAATTAATAATAAAATATTTTCTATTTTATCTAAGTAATTTTACTCAATGAAAGGTCAACCAACTGCCTTCTCTTCCTTTAATCTTCCCTCAGAAATATTTTTTCTTCTGGTTTTGGGGTAACAACTGGTAATTCACAGGGTGTAACTTCTGTTTCTGTTCTCAGTCATCAATACTGGTGGTGCTCAAGAAACCATATGAGATGCTGGGAATCAAACCTGTGTTGACCATGTACAAGGCAGGCATCCTGTTGTAACATCTCTCTAGCCCTACAGAAATACATTCCATTCCTTTTGTAGGGTAAAATGTTAATGATTATAAAATTATGTTCACTTTTGTTTCACTTCTGTACTTTGGTACTAGTTATCAGGACTCTAGAAAATAATGTATAAAGGATCTTAATTGCTTTTGGTTTTCTAAAGATATACATAAAAAAAAACAAGGCAGAAAAGAAGCTGAAGGTTCTATTTTTCCAATATGGGGACAATGCTAACATTATTAACACAAAAATAACTACACAGAGTGTTGTTGTGAGACTTTAATCAGAAGACAGAACTCAGAAGTCAGTTTTTTTAATAATAATTTTATTTAAGCACCGTAATAACAAAAATGTTTGTAGATGGGTTTCTGTCATTAAAAAGAACACCCCCCCCCCCTTCATGGTAAACATTTACAAGGCTGTAAAAAATGGGCCGTGAACTTCAGTATGTAGATCCAGGAGTGGCAGCAATGCCCAGAATGTGACTTGAAAGAATTGCTTATATTTATGGCCACTGGTTTTCCTTTATTTTTCAAAAAATATATATCTGATTTTTTTTGGAGGGTCACACCTGGCAGTGCTCAGAAGTTACTCCTGGCTCTGAGCTCAAAAATTGCCCCTGGAAGGCTTGGGGGACCATATGGAATGCTGTGAATCCAATCACTATTCATCCTGGGTTGGCTTCTTGCAAGCCAAATGCTCTACCACTGTGCTATCTCTTTGACCCCTATATATATGATTGTAATCATTTTGGTGTGGGAAGTTACACAGGTGGTGTTCAGGGCTTACTTCTGGGTCTGTGCTCAGGAATCCTGGCTGGACATCAAAAGATTGTTTGTGGTGTTGGATATTGGACCTGGGTGGACCACATACAAGGCAAGCAGCCTGCTCACTGTACTATTACTTCACCCTCATCTCTTTTTTTCTTATTTATCAATTGAAATAGTGATGACTTTATGTAGGGTTGTTGGAGTGAGGATTTGGAGACATGGTGAAAGACAAGGACATACTGCATCACATGAACATTTCTCAAAGACTATGTCTAGTGAGAACTATTGCTAGCTTATATTTTTATTTAAACAACTTTATTACATACATGATTGTGTTTGGGTTTCATTCATGTAAAGAACACCACCCATCACCAGTGCAACATTCCCATCACCAATGTCCCAAATCTCCCTGCTCCCCACCCAACCCCCGCCTGTACTCTAGACAGGCTTTCTATTTCCCTCGTACATTCTCATTATTAGGATAGTTCAAAACGTAGTTATTTCTCTAACTAAACTCATCCCTGTTTGTGGTGAGCTTCATGAGGTGAGCTGTAGCTTCCAGCTCTTTTCTCTTTTGTGTCTGAAAGTTATTATTGCAAGAATGTCTTTCATTTTCTTAAAACCCATAGATGAGTGAGACCATTCTGTATCTTTCTCTCTCTCTCTCTGACTTATTTCACTCAGCATAATAGATTCCATGTACATCCATATATAGGAAAATTTCAAGACTTCATCTCTCCTGACAACTGCATAATATTCCATTGTGTATATGTACCACAGTTTCTTTAGACATTCATCTGTTGAAGGGTATCTTGGCTGTTTCCAGAGTCTTGCTATGGTAAATAGTGCTGCAATAAATATAGGTGTAAGGAAGGGAATTTTGTATTGTATTTTTGTGTTCCTAGGGTATATTCCTAGGAGTGGTATAGCTGGGTCGTATGGAAGCTCGATTTCCAGTTTTTGAAGGAATCTCCATATTACTTTCCATAAAGGTTGAACTAGACAGCAATCACACCAGCAGTGGATAAGAGTTCCTTTCTCTCCACATCCCCGCCAACACTGCTTGTTCTCATTCTTTGTGATGTGTGCCAATCTCTGGGGTGTGAGGTGGTACCTCATAGATGTTTTGATTTGCATCTCCCTGATGATTAGTGATGTGGAGCATTTTTTCATGTGTCTTTTGGCCATTTGTATTTCTTCTTTGTCAAAGTGTCTGTTCATTTCTTCTCCCCATTTTTTGATGGGATTAGATTATTTTTTCTTGTAAATTTCTGTCAGTGCCTTGTATATTTTGGAGATTATCCCCTTATCTGATGGGTATTGGGTGAATAGTTTCTCCCACTTAGTGGGGGGCTCTTGTATCCTGGGCACTATTTCTTTTGAGGTACAGAAGCTTCTCAGTTTAATATATTCCCATCTGTTAATCTCTGCTTTCACTTGCTTGGAGAGTGCAGTTTCCTTTTTGAAGATGCCTTTAGTCTCGATGTCCTGGAGTGTTTTACCTACATGTTGTTCTATGTATCTTATGGTTTCGGGTCTGATATCGAGGTCTTTTATCCATTTGGATTTAACCTTTTTACATGATGTTAGCTGGGGGTCTAAGTTCAATTTTTTGCAAGTGGCTAGCCAGTTGTACCAACACCACTTGTTGAAGAGGCTTTCTTTGCTCCATTTATTTCATTGATCTGAGGGCCTGTCTTTATTCCAATACCATGCTGTTTTGATAACTATTGCTTTGTAGTACAGTTTAAAGTTGGGTAAAGTAATTCCTCCCATATTCTTTTTCCCAATGATTGCTTTAGCTATTCTAGGATGTTTATTGTTCCAAATGAATTTCAGAAGTGCCTGTTAACCTGTCGGAAAGCTCAACCATGTTTTTCTTCAATTCATCTACTGAGTTTTTCAGACCTGTTATTTGACCTGAAATTTCAGTTTGGAGTTTTCTGATTTTTATCTTCATATTCTCTTGATTCTTATTAGTGTTCTCTTCTATACTTTCTTTGAGTTCTTTGAACATCTTCCATATTGAAACTCTAAACTCTTTATCTGAGAGACTGACTAGTTGCTTAGTTGTGTTCAAGTCAGCAGAGTTGCCATTGTCATTATCTATGTCTAGTGCTGGCCTGCGTTGTTTCTCCAATGTCACACTTGTATTGTGGGTTTTTCTACGTGTTGTGGTTGTAGTCATTGGCTAAATGATGTGCACGGCCGGGAAGCGAAGCTGAGCAGCTGTGCTCCTCTGGCTCCACCCTTTCTGGGTTTGTAAACTCTCCTCCAGGGAAAACTCCAGGGAAGGCAAGCCATCCGCAGATGAGCCACACACAGGATGAAATCAGGCCGAAAATGAAGCATAGCACAGAAGACAGGCAGATAGGGGTGCTAGCATCTGAGTTCCAGCGGGGTTCAGCGGCTTCCCCTTTCTGGGCGTGTAAGCTCACCTCTAGGGAAGGCTCCAGGGAAGGCAAGCAGTCCGAAGATGAGCCACACACAGGATGATATCAGGCCAAAAATGGAGCACAGCACAGAAGACCATCAGGTATGGCCTCAAAATCAAAATAAAAAATAAAAGTAAAATAAAGGAGCTTATAAAATACAAAGGAAAGCCTAGATTACAGTGGTCGGCAACCTGCGGCTTGCGAGCCACATGCGGCTCTTTACACTTTTAATTTGGCTCTTCTGTGTGCCCAGCAGCCGCTCCAGGAGTCAGGACCCAGCTCCTAGCCTCTGTCAGTGCGCGCCCTGTGTGGCTCTCAAAATAAATTTCAATCGTGGTTTTGGCGAGATTTGGCTCAGTTGAAAAAAAAATTGCCGACCACTGGCCTAGAAGATATATAGCAGAGTTATCAAATGAAACTCTGCAAGCCAGACAAATATGGATTGGGGGGTTTAGTACAAAAACTTAATAAAATAGATACCTCATCAAGAATACTTTATCTAGCTATGGAGAAATTATGCAGAACTTCATGTACAGGCAACAGCTAAGGGAATTCATAGCCTTGAAGCCAGTTTTAAAAGAAGCATTAAAAATAGCTTCTCGGTCCAAAGACGCAGCCCGCGCGAGCAGTTTGGCTCTGCCCCTGGCGACTTCCTTCAGTATTCCTCAGGTAGGGAGACCCCGCCCAAACACGCTGCACGCGCGAGCAGCTTGGCCCCGCCCCCGGCGACTCCCTGCAGCTCTCCCCAGCTAGGGAGACACCATCCAAAGACGCAGCCCGTGCGAACTGCGCGAACGCGATAGCATTCGCGCGAATATAGCTTAACACAACTTATAGGTATAGCCAGCTCAGGCCTAACACCAAAATTTCTTAAATAATCAAGAACCCATAAAATTGGGAAAAAAAAAGGTGGGCATTCAGAGACCTCTGTGCCCCACAGTCTGCGTGCTTCTCCCTAAAGTGAGTGCAGCGCCCAGAGGCCACTCCACCTGGGGCATAGGGATCCCCACATCCATGACCCCCCTCCGCACCAGTGCCCAGAAAGAGTGCATTCCCCTGGGACCATTCCACGTGGGTGTACTCCAAAGCATACCAATAGACGCAAAGAAATATGGGTAAATCAAAGAGAACCCTAACATCTGAAAATACAGAGACAGACCCTATCAAGTTTTCAAGTCCGCCAAAACACACAGATCCATGGGAAGGTGACCTAAAAGCAGCAATGAGGAAGGAAATGCAAGAATTAATAAAACAAATGAAAGAAACCTTAGCTACCGAGTATAAGAAATCTATGGATGAACGAATCAGCTAAATTAAAGAAGAAATGTTAAAGAACATGAGAGAGTCCATACAAAAAGAAATGAAGGAATTAAAAGACAAAGTAACAAGCCTTACAAGCAGAAACACAGAGTTGGAGAGACACATTGAAGAACTCGAAGGAAAACTGCAAACAAAAAATGATCAAGAAACCAACAAAGAAATAAAAGGCAAAGAACTGGAAGGAAAAGTCCAGTATCTAATGAACAAGGACAAAAGAAACAATCTAAGAATTGTGGGTATACCAGAAGGGGAGGAAATAGGGAAAGGGGAAGAACAAGTAGTCAGAGAGATAATAGCAGAGAACTTTCCCTCCCTCTGGAAAGAAACCTCAATGCCAATCCAGGAAGTGAAAAGAGTCCCTAATAAAATAGACCCTAATAAAACAACTCTAAGACATATAGTAATCCAAATGGCAAAAAATAAAGAGAAAGAGGAACTCCTTAAAGCAATAAGAGAGAAAAAAATCTCAAGTACAAAGGTAGGGACATAAGAATCAAACCAGATCTCCCATTCGAAATAATTCAAGCAAGACGACAGTGGAATGACATATTTAAACGACTAAATGAAAGAAACTTCCAACCTAGGGTCCAATACCCAGCAAAATTATCATTCATATGGGAGGATAGACTAAAAACATTCTCAAACAAGAACGAGCTTGAACTATTTGTGCAAACTAAACCAATCCTAAATGACCTGCTCAGAGATGAATTACACAATCCAAACCCCCGATTGTAACAAAAACCACCCTACACAACACAACTGCACAACAGTCATCTCTCTCAATAATCTCCCTAAATGTTAATGGACTAAACTCTCCAATTAAAAGACACATAGTAGAGAACTGGATTAGGAAAAATAAACCAGACTTCTGCTGTCTGCAAGAAACACACCTACAACTACAGGATAAGCACAGGCTTAGAATAAAAGGATGGAAAGTAATTATTCAGGCCAATGGAAAACAAAAAAGAGCAGGGACAGCCATTCTTATATCAGACCAAATTGCATTCAACATCAAGAAAGTGATCAGAGACAAAGAGGGTCACTACTTACTGATCAGGGGAACATTAGATCAAGAAACACTAACCCTGGTC
The DNA here is from genome assembly GCF_024139225.1 of Suncus etruscus. Taxonomy (NCBI): domain Eukaryota; kingdom Metazoa; phylum Chordata; class Mammalia; order Eulipotyphla; family Soricidae; genus Suncus; species Suncus etruscus. The sequence goes on from NC_064852.1 coordinate 128,756,384, forward strand.
AATATCTATGCACCTAATGTAGAGTCAGCAACATATGTGAGGCAACTGCTCGTAAACCTGGAGAAACACATGAAGGGAAATGTGATAGTAGTAGGGGACCTCAATACTCCACTATCACCACTAGACAGATCCACCAAACAGAAAAATAGCAAAGAAATAAGAGCTCTAAATGAAAAATTAGAAGATTTGGGGCTAATAGACTTATATAGAGCCCTATATCCCCAGAAAGCAGAATACACATTCTTCTCAAGCCCACATGGAACCTTCTCCAGAATAGACCATGTCTTAGGATACAAAGCCAACCTATATAAGACCACAAAGGTAAGGATCATTAGAAGTACCCTTTCAGATCACTATGCAACAGAACTCAAAATTGACGTCAAGAAGAAGCTATGGAGAAAAACTAATATCTGGAGATTAAACAACATGCTGCTCAACAACAGCTGGATCAAAGAACAACTCAAGAAAGAAATAAAAAGATTCCTTGAGACAAATGACAACGAAGAGACAACATGTCAAAATCTGTGGGACACAGCAAAAGCAGTAATTAGGGGGAAACTCATAGCAATACAGGCCTATGTCAAGAAACAGAAAAATAACAAAACCAACAGCTTAAAAGATCACCTCAAAGAATTGGAACAACAGCAACAGAGAAATCCAACCACAACCAGACGGCAAGAAATAATAAAAACCAGAGCAGAAATAAACAACATAGAAACTAATAAATCAATACAAAAAATCAATGAGACCAGAAGTTGGTTTTTTGAAAAAATAAACAAGATAGACAAACCGCTGGCAAAACTCACCAAAAAAAAGAGGGAAAACAACCAAATCAATAGGATCACTAATGAAAGGGGAGAGATTACAACAGAACCCCAAGAAATACAACATATCATGAGATCATATTATGAACAACTATACTCCACTAGGCTAGAGAACCCAGAAGAAATCGAAAGATTCTTGGAAAAAAAAACCTCTTCCAAGACTGGAAACGGAAGATCTAGAAAGCCTAAACAGACCAATCACCTCAGAAGAAATTGAAGATGTAATTAAAAAACTCCCTAAGAACAAAAGCCCAGGTCCAGATGGATTTACAGGTGAATTCTATCAAGCTTTCCAAGAAGACTTACTACCACTTTTCCATAGGCTCTTCCAAACCATAGAAAAAACAGGAATCCTCCCTAACTCCTTCTATGAGGCAAATATCACACTCATTCCCAAAGATGGCAAAGACATCACCAAGAAAGAAAACTACAGACCAATCTCACTAATGAACATAGACGCAAAGATACTCAACAAAATCTTAGCAAACCGAATCCAGCACTTTATCAAAAAGATAATACATCATGACCAGGTGGGATTTATACCAGGAATGCAAGGTTGGTTCAACATACGCAAATCAATCAACATTATACATCACATCAACAACAAGAAAGATAAAAACCACATGATCGTATCAATCGATGCAGAGAAGGCATTTGACAAAATCCAACACCCTTTCATGTTAAAGACACTCAGTAAAATAGGCTTAGAAGGAACCTTCCTCACGATAGTTACAGCTATCTATGAAAAGCCAACAGCCAACATTATACTTAATGGTGAGAAACTAAAAGCATTCCCACTAAGGTCAGGAACTAGGCAAGGCTGTCCACTCTCTCCACTCTTATTCAATATAACCTTAGAAGTCCTAGCAATAGCAATCCAACAAGAGAAGGGAATCAAAGGAATCCAAATTGGGAAAGAGGAACACAAACTATCTCTATTTGCAGATGATATGATGATTTACATTGAAAACCCTAAACAGTCCACAGTAAAACTCCTAGAAACAATTAACCAATACAGCAAAGTGGCTGGATACAAAGTCAACACACAAAAGACAGTAGCGTTTCTATATACAAATCATGAAGTTGAGGAGAGAGAGATTAAAAATACAATTCCATTTAAAATAGTATCAAAAAATATCAGGTACCTAGGAATCAACCTTACAAGGGAAGTGAAAGACCTATACCAGGGAAACTTCAAAACACTTCAGAAAGAAATTGAAGATGATCTAAAGAAATGGAAGAACATCCCATGCTCATGGATAGGTAGAATTAACATAGTCAAAATGACTATCCTACCCAAACTTCTATATAGATTTAATGCAATCCCTATCCAAATCCAGACACCATTCTTTAAAGAAATAGAACAATCAATCACAAAATTCATCTGGAACCACAAAAGACCCAGGATAGCCAAACAAATACTGAAAAACAAGAAGCTGGGTGGCATCTCCTTACCTAACTTGAAACTATACTATAAAGCCATAGTAATCAAAACAGCATGGTACTGGAACAGAGACAGGACCTCAGACCAGTGAGTCAGAACAGAATTCCCTGACATAAACCCCCAGATATACAGCCAACTAATATTTGATAAAAGAGGCAAGAACCTGAAATGGAACAAAGAAAGTCTATTCAACAAATGGTGTTGGTACAACTGGAAAACCACATGTACAAAAGTGAAGATCAACCCATACCTCACCCCTTATACAAAAGTCAACTCAAAATGGATCAAAGACCTTGAAATCAGACCCGAATCTATAAAGTTTATTGAGAATAAAATAGGCAGAACACTCGAAGACCTATATATCAAAAAGGTCTTCAAGAATGGAGCACCATTGGCAAGAACTTTAGCAACAAACATAAACAAATGGGACTACATCAAACTAAAAAGCTTCTGCATGGCGAAAGAAACCCTACTTAACGCAAGAAGACAGTTAACAGAATGGGAAAAAATCTTTTCACTCGACATATCAGATAAAGGGCTGATATCTAGAAAATACAAAGCACTCAGAAAGCTGAGCCCCCCAAAACCAAATAAAGCCATAAAAAATGGGGAGATGAAATGAATAGACACTTCTCTGAGGAAGACAAAAGGATGGCCAACAAACACATGAAAACATGCTCACCTTCACTCATCATCAGAGAGATCCAAATCAAGACAACAATGAGATACCACCTGACACCAGTGAGGATGGCTCACATTAAAAATAATGGGAACAATCTCTGTTGGCGGGGATGCGGTATGAAAGGAACTCTCATACACTGCTGGTGGGAATGCCCCCTTGTCCAACACCTATGGAGAACAGTCTGGAGAGTACTCAAAGAACTCAGAATTGAGCTGCCATTTGACCCAGCAATTGCTCTCCTAGGTATATACCCCCAAGTGGGAAGGACATTCATTCCAAAATATATGTGCACCCTACTATTTATCGCAGCACTCAGTGTAATAGCCAAGTCTTGGAACCAACCTCAATGTCCAACAACAGATGAATGGATCATTAAGATGTGGTATATATACACAATGGAATATTACATGGCAGTCAGAAATGATACAATCACAGACTTTGCAGCAACATGGATGGACCTAGATCATATTATATTAAACAAAGTAAGTCAGAAGACAAAAGAGAAACACAGAATGGTAGCACTATTCTGAAGCACCCAGAACACACATCTTATACACAACTGATACTCAACAATCAAATAACACGGTTTAACAGGGTAGAAACTCTAAACACTGCAATAGTCAACATATACTCAGGAGCAGGGCCCAAAGTACTTGAAAAAGGAACAACGCAAACTCTTGAATACACATTATTCCACAAAGAAAGCAGCAACACCAAAAACTGCACCGTAGAGAGAACAGGTATGTAATCAACCTTCCATGACAAAGGCCCACAACAATCACTTAGAGATAGTATTCAGGAACACAGGTAAAGAACACCACGGGAAATCACTGTCTGCAATGGAATCATCCCATAACACTACGTTTTAATGTCTTTATCTTATAATAGTTAAAATAACCTCTCAGCTTTTATATCCACAGGCATCCTTGAATACAAATGGCGGATAAACTAAGATGGCAGCGCGGGATACCACACGAGATACCATACCTAGCTTGCACTATGAGATGGCCCCGAGAAAACTCTTTAACATACACTTTATCTCTAGGTTACACCTTCTTTTAGGAACTGAAGCACGTGACCAGTCAGACCACTGAAGCAGTAACTGAGACGTACAGACTTAAACTACACACTCTATTCTGTGAACACATTCAAGCAAACTAGCATTCCCCTGCTATTCTCTCCTCTCTTCTCACTACTTTCTTTTTTATTTTTTCTCTTCTTTTTTTCTCTTCTTTTTTTCTTTTTCTCTCTCTTTTCTACTCTTCTCTTTACTTTTTTCCTTTTCTCTTCTCCCTTTCTTTCTAAAGTATTTTCTCTTTTCTCCCTTCCTACCCCTTCTATATACCTTCCCCTTTTCCCCCTTTGGAAATCCAACTATCCCTTCATCCCTCAATCCCATACAGACCTCCCGCCATATTAAAACTCTCCACCCTCAGTCCTTAATCTATTAGGCATCAAGATTGACCTCCTACCCCAACGAACCACTACCCAGCACCCAGTCGAGAGGACACCCAGTCAAACCCACACCTCATCTCCTGCAAGAAAAGGCAGCCAACTCCCCTGCGGATCCATGCTGCCGGCCCTCCCCACCAACTCCCCCTAACGTGGACTGTTACCTGAAACCGGACTTAGGTCTAAAAGTATCCTCAATGCAAGAACCCTTCCAGGACCTCCCTGCCGCAAATCTTTTGCCACTCTGAAGAAGATCTGGGGATGGGATGGAAAGACGCCTGGGGACCCACACACCACAAGAAAAACCCAAAAGACAATGGGAAAACCTGTATTTCCAACATAAGCATAAGAACTGTATCACACCACCTCTTTACCTGCTTTTCCCCAAATGTAAGATAGTCATATGCATCACTTTGGCCCTTTAAATACTTTGCTACCTCATTAAAAAAAAAATCTGGCCTACATATACATATGTAAGCACATACATTTTTGTTACCTATTTTTTTTCTATTTATTATTTTTTCATCTTTTTTTGGGTATGTAACCTGTTTCTGTTTTCCCCTTCTGACCACCCCCAAATGCACCAACAATATAAGGTAGCACCATTTCCCCCTGCAAAGGCACACTAAAATAAAGGGGAATTCTTACATATATATATATATATATATATATATATATATATATATATTAAAAAAAGAGAGCTCTTATCTATTAGAGATAGGAACTCATAGTTGTTTACAATAGAGGGATATCTCCTACCTTGAAAATATGTCATGTGGAATTAACTTAGACCTCAGGTGTTTAGATACCATCAATCCAGCCTTGAACCCTGGATCCCAGACACAGGAACGACACAGTCCTTCACAACTGCTACAGGAAACAAATCCCATCCGGGACAGCCGCAATACTGCGAGGTCGCCAACAAATGCCAGCTCTAATATGACATCCTGACAACGAAGAAAATGGGAACAACTTGACCTAAGTGAAGGTTATCCTACCTTTCTAGCTAACGACAAGACAAAATCAGAAGACTTGTCACCCTTTGGAAGGCCCAAAAGCCAAGATCGCAAGTTACAGATGACTGCTGCTAGAACCATGACCAGACTGTATACAGCCTGGGACCAATAAAAAAGCCCTAACCTAGGGTGTGAACTACGATCTGCACAATGAACATGATCCCCAGCTCCAAAGGTCTGGCAGAGACCATTGTAACGGAATGGGGCATCTGGAAGCACAAAGAAAGACACTGTCCTAGGTGCCATCCTAGCTTCAGTGCAAAGACCAAGATCACCAACCACAGAAGATGAATTAAAATGACACTGATGGAACGGAACTTCTAGAACCACAAAGACTGACTTCATCATAACTCCCACCGCAGGATCTGTGCAGATACTGAGATCCCTAGACACAGAGGCCTGATAGTATCACCCAGGACAGAACAGAGGTCTTACAAACACCACAAAAGCACCACCGGGAGAGTAAATGATCCTGAACAGAGTTTATAGTTGATCCCTTGACAATACACTCCAAGGGCGGAGAAACCCCATATCTCTTAGGCCAAGTGAATTCCTTTTCGAATGACCCCAATATTTACTGTGCCGGAGCAGGAGGGAAAAAAAACAAAAAGCACAAAACATTATTTATTTTATATATATATTATTTTATTTTCATTTATTATTATTATTATTTTTACTTACCTATCTATTTTTGGTCAATTTCTCTGTTTGGGTGTGATAATTGAAGTTGTCCCCAGTTATACTTATTCTTTCTCTTTCTTTCTGTTCTTCCTTTGTATGCTATGCCATATATCAAGACCATGGTATTTTTTGTTTGTTTGCTTGTTTTGTTTTGTTGTGTGTTTCTTTTTGTGGTGGTTTTTTTTTGTTTGTTTGTTTTGGTGCTTGTGTTTATTGTTGGAGTCCTCACGGGATATTTGACACTTCTTTTTGTACTGGTGGAATATTTCACCTTTTTTCTCTCCTTCGTTTCTCAAACCGATGTTGAGAGCCTCTGGAAGAATTCCGCTTATTTTCGGCGTATTAGACTTTTACCCCAGTTTATTACTTTTCTCTCCTTCAAACAAAACCACGTAACTTGAACTAGCTAGTCCTGCCCCCCCAATTAGAGGGGGAAACAAGGGAGGCACCAGGACCAAACAGGTGCAAGACTACTATGCAGTAGGCTAGATACAGAGGAGACCACATATCCTAGCTACCCTGGGGGTGAGGGAAGAGGATATGGGTGGTAGGACAAAAACGGAGGTGTAGGGAGGACAATTTGGTGATGGGAATCCCCCCTGATTTTATGTAAATATGTACCTAAAATATCATTGTCAACAATATGTAAACCACTATGATCAAAATAAAAAAATACTATATTCACATGTCCAATGAGGGCAATTATTTTTCTACTATATATATATCATATTTTTCTATAAATTCAACCAATAAATAAATGGTTTATATTTCTTGACGTACATTAAAAAATAAATAAATAAAAATAGCTTCTCTAAAGGACAGGACAAACTTCCCAACATGTGGCATTGAGCACAGCACTCACTAACTGTTCATATGCTTGCTCTTTACTAGGTTAAAGTCACGTTCACTCCTGGCTTGCTAAAGAATTTTATACATTTTAAATAATAAATTAACACCTTATTTACATTGATTTAAATTACTTTAGCAAATGGGGGCCGGAGAGATAGCATGGAGGTAGAGCATATGCCTTGCATGCAGAAGAAAGTTGGTTCGAACCCTGGCATCTCATATGATCCCCTGAGCCTGCCAGGAGCAGTTTCTGAGCATAGAGCCAGGAATAATTCCTGAGCACTGCCGTGCATGACCCCAAAAAAACAAACCAAAAAAAAAATTAAATAAAATTACTTTAGCAATCATCCCAAACTGACTTCTACTAATTTATTTCTGACATTTGCATTTGCCATTCCTTTCAGTTTTGTTGAAGCAAGTAACATGAAATAACTTTGTTATATGCCCACCAAGAGTGCAGACTGGGGAGTGGGAGGGAAGCAGGACACTGATGAAAAGAAGGAAGGGGACACTGACTATGGGATTGGTGTTGGGACATGCATACCTGAAATAAAATCTACCATGAACATCTTTGTAAATCATGTTGTCTAGAAAAATAGAGAATTCTCCAATGAATTTAACAAGTTATATCAGGCCTTTGGAGCTTTTTTTTTCTTCTTCTTGTATACAATGAGGAGCTGGGTTACATTTTTATTTATTTTATTACTGAAAAGGGGGCGTTGGGATAGCCACACACCTGGGACTTACTTCCAGGGACTTACAGTAGACACCATGCTTGGATCATTTCCAGCAGGCAGTGTCCTTAGGAATGATGGGATGCTGGGCAGCAAACCCATACATGTAAAGCACATGCACTAGTCCTTGGAGCTATCTCCCTGGGTTCTTAACCAGAAATTTCTTTTGTTTGTTTGTTTTCGTTTTGGGGCCAAACCTGGTGACACTCAGGATTTAATCCTGGCTTTGAGCTCAGAAATTGTTCCTGGCTCAGGGGACCATATGGAACACAGCGGGATCGAACTGTGGTCTGTCCTAGGTCAATGGTCTGTCCTAGGTCACTCGCTTGCAAGGCAAATGCCCTACTGCTGCACCATGGCTCTGATCTCAATCAGAAACTTCTTTTGTCGGGAGAGGAACACTAGTCTCTGGTGTGAGATAATCCATCATAAGATCTTTTGATTTCTACTTTTCTTTCTTTTCATTAGGATTGCTATGAGAGCTGCTTTAGGGATCCTGGTGAGATAATGAGCAGTAAAAGTGTGCTGTACATGTGGAGACATTTCTTTTATGCATGATTACCCCTGTAAATGCTAAAATGTCTTTCAGCTTTTCTTTTTAATTAAGGATTTAATGATGTCATGTAAGTGACTAAAATGACATCAGACCAGGACATAAAGGTACAGTTCAATTTTGAATTCTGTCATTGTATTTTTAGAATAAACGGTGTTTAATGTATCTCTATGTCCTGTGCCAAAGCTAGAACATTTCCTTTTTTTTTGTTTTCGTTTTTGTTCTTTGTTTGTTGGGCCACAACCAGTGACCCTCAGGGGTTACTCCTGCTATGTGCTCAGAAATCGCCCCTGGTGTGGGGGACCATATGGGACGGCGGGGATCAAACCTTGGTTTATCCTAGGTTAGCATGTGCAAGGCAATCGCCCTACCACTTGCACCACCACTCCGGCCCCAACACATTTCTTTTTTTTAAAATTCCCAGTTAGTCAAATTTGGGTGTGAACAGGAGGCAATGTTAAACAGCTTAACAATAACACACAACCCTTGAACCAACTCCCCAACACATTTCTAATGTTTCATCAGAACTTTGATATCTTCAGTGTCTCAGTTCATGGAGCTCCTAGTCTCCCACACTTTGCAGGAGCTGTTCAGTTAACACATATGCTAAAGAAAATGGAGACTGGAGAGTTAATTCAAAAGTATTTAATAGCAGGATTAAAAAAAAAGTCAGTGACAGTGAACTATTACAAGTAGGAATGCCAAATTACCTGTACTGACCAGAGCTGGAAATGTCTTGGTCTCCAAAGTTGAATAATTCTAACAATGACTTGATCTTTTGCATATAAGAATAAAAACGACACACTTCCAGTTCTAAAATCCTACGTTTCCTTTAAATACACAAGAATTAATGGATAGTTCCTGAACACAAATGCAATGGAATATTAAGCATGAGCTCTCTTCATTAAAAGGAAGAAAATCCTTTAAGAGTTAGTGTTTTAGCATATAAAGGTGACATGATACAGAGTGAAGAATAAAGGCTTTGGAAAAATCAAGTGTCCTTCTAAAAAGAGCACTGAAGTGAAAAAAGGAAATGACAGTGGGAAAGGCTGGGGGTGGAAGAAGATGATTCAGTCAGGGGGGTTAGGCTGCACTCTGTGGGCTGGCCTGCCTGAGTGCAGAGTGGGCGGGCGGTTATGACTAGCATTGAATGGGAGATAATTAAGAGCAAGTCGGTACCAGTAACTGCCAAGGAAGGGAAGAGAATATGTCCAGAAAAAGCAGCTCTTTATTTCAATGCTGAATTAAAACACCTACCCATTTGGCGTTTAGGAATTTCATTTTGAAATTCTTAAAGAAGAACCTGCTGTAAACAGAATGCATACAATTGTGAAATTTTGCACTCTCTTTCCTTGTGCTGGTGAAAAATGGTTTCAACCGGTATAACTGCAGGACATTCTATTCTGGGAAATAAATACATTTGTTTTGTTTCGTCTTGTTTTCCTTTTGGGCCACACCCAACTATATTAAGGGGTTACTCCTGGCTCTGCACTTAGGAATGAATCACGAAAATGTTCAGGGAGTCACCTGGGATACCAGGGATCCAACCCCTGCAAGACAAATGCCCTACCCATTAAACTAAGAAACACACATTTTAAAATACTAGTCACTTTAGAAAAGTAAAAATATTGTCATAGAGGCAAAGAAGTCAAGTTTCTGTTTGGAATCAGTGATACATAAATCTTTGAAACATTTTCAAGAGAGGGGACTGAAAATGCCCAGCTTCCATGAGCAACCCAGAAACTATCTGGATTGAAGGGTGTAATAATTAAACTGCATTGCACAAAGTGTCAACTGCAGAGAAGCTTCAATAATGGGTCTGAGTGGGGAAGGGAGCTGGGAAAAAATGTTATTTGGTTGCTTGACAGTGAAGCCCAGATGTTCAAATTTGCACAACCCAGACTTACTATATCAGATAGAGTTGAAGTGGGAGGATTCAGTGTGGCTATGAATTTAATAATCACTTATTTATCTCTTTCAAAAAATTTAAAAGAAAATTTTCATAAATACTTGGGAATAATATTCACAGAGAAGTTTATTTTTATAAGAAAAGACATATTAGCAAGTATGAAAATAGTCCTTTCAACATGGATTCCAGAAATAGGTTGTGAGCAAAAAATTATAGATGTCCTCAAGGTTCTCTCAAATTTAGAAATCAGTATATGTTTAATTCTCCAAAAAGTACTTCATTCAAATAATTTCAAAAGGCATGTTTATAAGATCATAAAACTACATTTTTGCCAATTCATTTATTAAATTTATTTAATTGCCAATTCATTTCATCCAACCCTTTGTCACCTGAAACTTTCCTTTCTCTTTTAAGATGAAAACAAAGGCTGGAGGCATAGCCACACGTTTAGTCCTTAATACAAGATTCCTGCAAAGATTTCCTTCTTGTTCTCTGCAAATCAAAAGCAGTTTTCTCACCTTTATGGAACCAGGGCGATAGTTTAACAACAGAATGCTGCCTTCTCTGTACCAGGCCCTGAAATGGTTCCAGCACCACAAAAATAAGATAAACTTAGATGAGAACAAACAAGCAAGAAGTTTATCAGGACTTGGCTCCAAAAACTGAGATTTTTTTTTTGCCTCTTAATGAGCACAAAAATATATCTCTTGGAAAGAAGTTTAAAACTTAAAACTAATCTAGCAACTTTATAAAGTGATGCTCTTGTAAGTCATATCTCTCTGAGAACAAACGCGAACATTTGACCAAAAAAGGTGGGGGTCTAAAAATAATGAGACAGAGGGGAAAACTTTCATATTTTGCTGCAGACATCTTTCGTCTCAGCATCTCTAGTGGGGAAAAAATCCTTTACGAGAGGAAAACGGGTAATACGAGCGGCCGAATATGAAATATAAAATAATGAAACCACACACAGAGTATGTGGGGCCAACACATCTTCTGGCAGGAGTGTGACAAGTTTAATTTTTAAGCAGGGGATTTTGATAAGGGGTAAACCCAGTCATAGGTATAGAGAAGAATGTTTACAATCACAAAGCAGAATTTAACAATAAACAATACTTAAGCTCTATTGGTGTGAGCCATAAGAATTCTGAGTTACACAGGAGAAGGTTACAACTCAAGGCAGCTCTTTGCAAGATAATTTCAAATGCAAAATAAGGGATTATTAGGAAGTAGGAAAAAAATTTAGGAACATGTTCTTCACTGAGCTAGGCTCTATTGTTTTAGAGGTCAAGTAAAGGAAGGAGCCAAATTTCCTAAGGTGTGGCTCCCATTTTCTGAGAGGAGTCAATAGCCCAGGATCTGTATTCTGGCTACAACCTTGGTTACCAGAAACTAAAGCTGCAAGGACATATTTGAAAAAGAGAAAAAAATATTGTCTTTGATATTGGAGCTAAATATTATCTAGAAAAGTGGTTCTCTTAGTAATCTTTGGTACTGGAATTTCTGAGTCAAATTATTTGATAGAGGCCATAATTTTGCTCGAGATTTTCAAAGCCAAAAAAATGACAGAAAATGTAATACCAAGCATGGATATATCTCTTCAGGAATTCCTCAATTATCCACGCAGGGGAAAAGACATTCACAGTGAGTCTTTTGAGGAACCCCATAGGGGTTATTTCAGCTCTCCACACCAGGGAAATCTAGGGATACAACAGGTAGCTTCCTGAGTTTCCCTATGTTTATGCATGCAATATTCAGACAGTGCTTGCTTCATAAATTGTTCCCAAATTCAGAATGAAATACATAGATTTTAGGCAAAATTTGCCTATTGTAGACACAGGATCCTATTTTCTACTTCATTATGAATTTATTCTTCCTTTAACATTTAAAAATAGGTCTAGTATTTGTTCCGTTCAGTGGAAGAATTCTAAAATTCCCTGCATTTCTGGGGTCTTTCTTCCTCTAGCGATCCTATCTTCTAGATTTGTTTCTTTTTGGGGGGTGGGGGCACATCCAGCAGTACAGAGAAGCTTATTTCTGGCTCTGCACTCAGGAATCCCTCCTGGTGGGCTCAGGAGACCACATGGCAAACCTGAAATAAAATCCAAGTGGCTCCTGTGCAAGGCAAGTGCCCTTCCTGCTATACTCTAGCTCTGGTCCCTGCATTCTAGAGTCTTACAACTGGTTTGTGTCCTGTTTAGCTTTTTTATAGTTAAAGATATAAATATGGAACATGTTTGTGAATAATTAAGTAAATGAAAAATTGGGCTGGAAGATTATTTCTGAACAAGGACATTTCTAGGCAGGTTTACAAGCAGTGAGTGTATATAGCTGTAGAGTGAGTCTCAAGCTGGCAAGTTATAAAAAAAAGAGGCTATCTTCCTAAAGGATAGATATTTGGGGGGGGGTCAGAGACTTCTCAAAGGTCTGAGAATATAGTTAATCCCTCATCTCTGGAAATGTTCTATCTACATTAATGATATATTAATTAATATAGAAGTACTTTCTAAGATGAAGATTCACACACAGGCACTTCTCTAGTAAGGGATCTCAGGTAGGTATAGTAGAAAATTGAGGCATGTGAGAAGGAAAAGATGCTAAAGTTAAGGATATTGTCTCACACAAGGCCACTGTAGCAATAGCAGCTGATGAACACCACATGGGAATTCTTGGGGTTTATACAAAATACCTCAAGGTCAGAGCAATAGTACAGAGTGTAGGGTGCTTGCCTTGCATGCAACAGACCTGGGTTCAATCCCTTACATCTCATATGGCTCTCCAAATACCACCAGGAGTAATTCCTAAGTGTAGAGTTAGGGGTAACCGCTAATAATCACTAGGTGTTACCGAAAACTAACAAAAAAACCCAGGAACATCAGGTATTCTCTTAGTAGGCTGAAAGAGTTGGGTCATTTAGACAAAAAAAATTTCTATAGGGGCCAGAGCAATAGCACAACAGCATTGGCTTCAGAATCCACATCAATGTAGATTTCCATACATGGAGAACGCAGGGAGGAATTCCTCACTAAACCCACAAGAGCTTTGCCAAGAGCTCATTAGTGTCTTGCTATTTTTCACTTACTAGCATGTAAAGGGCCTTGTTGTAACTATATAGTATGCCAGTAATAAAAAGCTAGGTTGGCACACACTGAACTAGAAGGAGTGAAGGACATACACTGAACTAGTAGGAGTGAAGGGATGTGGGTCAGGGTGCCTGCTCTCAGGAGCATCAAGTTAGCTAAATCTTGGGAAGGTTATTATAAAAAATAAATTGCTAGACCAAAGCAATAGTACAGGGGACAGACCACTTACTTTGCACGTGGCTGACTTGGGTTCAATTCCAGGCACCCCAGATAGACCCCTGAACACCAGTAGGAGTGATCCCTGCATGTAGAGCCAAGAGTAAGCCCCGAGTATTGCCAAGCGAGCTCCCACCAAAAAAAACCAACAACATATACATACAAAAAAGAAAATAAACTGCAACATGATGATTCAAGAACTGAATTAATAGCCTCTATATTTATATATATTTACTACTTTTTTCAAATTTTGTTCCTTTGAATTGAATTTGAAAGACCATCAACACATAAGCTCTAGCCCAGACTCTTCCTATTGCTAGCTTTATGCATTTATATTACTTTCTGCTTTACAGCTTGTGAACCTTGAAAAAAATATAAGTCTAGGTGCTGGTGAGGTGGCGCTATAGGTAAGGTGTTTGCCTTGCAAGCACTAGCCAAGGAAGGACCGCGGTTCAATCCCCTGGCATCCCATATGGTCCCCCAAGCCAGGGGCAATTTCTGAGCACTTAGCCAGGAGTAACCTCTGAGCATCAAACAGGTGTGGCCTGAATATATATAAATATATTTAAATATGTTAAATATACATATATAAAATATAATTAAATATAAATATATAAAATACAGATAAATATATATGTCTAAAATAATGACCTTGAGGTCATGGAAAACCATGACACTAAGTTTAGGTGATCAGCAATAAAATCTAAATTTTCTTTGTCAGTTCCCTGGTTCCTGGAGAGCAATGAAAGGTTTACAATGATTCTATCTTAAGTCCCCCTCACCAATTTTTTCTATTCTTTGGGATATAACTGGTGGTGGTGCTTAGAGGAAGGATATGCCCAGCTCTATGCTCAGAGATCACTCCTAGTGTATTCCAGGGACCATGTGGTGCTGGAGAATTAAACATAGGACTCCTGCATACAAAACACATGTTCCAGTTCTTTGACCCATTTCTCCAGATCCTCAACAGCTATTCATGTGTTTGTTTGGGAGACTACACATGGTGATGCTCAGGGCTTACTCTTGACTCTGCAGTCAGAAATTAATACTGGAAAGTTGGGGTACTGAGGATGAAACCTGGGTTAGCCAAGTGCAAAGTAAATACCTTATCCACTATGCTATTACTCTGACCCAGACTATTCTTTTTTTTTTAATATATTTTTTATTTAAGTAACATGATCATATTTGGGTCACAGTCATAACCAGAACATCCCCCTTTACCAGTGTAACATTACCGCTCCCCCCTTCCCATCCCCTGCCTGTATTTGAGACAGGCATTCTACTACAGTAATTTGTTTTTAAATTTAGTAAGTTGTATTTTTTTCCTTAAAGGATAAGAGTAAAAAAATATAGTAAAGGTGTGATAGTGGCAATCGCGTTGTTTGCATAGGTCCAGAAAAATGGGAAAAAATCCTTGACCTGATTACAAAAAGGCCTCACCCCAGAAGTTTATTGGCATAAGACAGACTCTGGGTTCCAGGCATACCAGTTCATCCAACTCCAGTCATTCTCAAGGTCCCAGTGAAACTTTTTCACACTTTAGCTCTTGTTGGTATCAGATTCTTATATTTAAAAACTCTGGATTCTGTGCATTTCTTTCATCGATGTCAGGCTGATGTGGAGCATCCTCTAGTTTCAGCATACCATTAAATGCAGAACGATCTGCCAGACTATTCTTTATTGATTGGAATTTAATTATAAATTCTAAATGCTACTGAATATACTGAATATACATGAATATTATTCATGTATAAATTCATTACTACTACTATGATTTACATTACAGACATGAAGCTTACTAGCACACCAGAATAGACATCACTGAAAAAAAAAAAAACTCCTTGATAGTCAGCAGAATTTACTTAGAATATAGGTCATTCCCCAATGAATTTCTTAAGAAAAGCAGGCGCTTTGGTGCTCATGCACTTAACCTTGAATTACAGGAAAAGATGATCTTGATAAACAGGCAGAATGTTTTTTAAAAATTGGTCTTGAAGCTGCATATTTGATAAATTTTATTTTGTATGATCTTCTAGATAGGGCAAAACCCAAAGAGCAAAAAAGAAAATCTATAGTTGCTAATGACTGGGGGAGAAGGTAGAAAGGGAAAAAGTAGGTAGGAATGTATTGAAGAAGGGAGAAGGTATATAGAAAGGGAGGAAAGGAGAAAAGAGGAGGTAGAGGCAGAGCAGAAGGGAGGGTGAAGTAGGTAGGAGGACAAGGCTGGAGAAGGCAGAAAGGGAGCAGGCGCAGAGACAATTCCCAGGAGCTGATGGAATTGACCTCATGCCTGCCTCTTCACTGCCCACATTCATCAAACTTTATTTTTTTTTCTGCTCTGCTTCCCTTCACACCTTTGGAACATTATAGATTCTGCATAAATGTTTGCCAATGAATAAATAAGGATTTTCTCATGCTGATTTTGGAAGTCTAATTTATCATTTGGAAGTGATTTTCATTGTAAGCAAAAGAAAAGCTTGTTAATTTGTATTGGCTTATATGAATAGACCTTTTCCTTATGTAAAAAAAAAAAAAAAAAAAAAAAAAAAAAAAAAAAAAACATTCCAGACTAAAAGCTGCTGATTCTGGCTTAGATGAGCAACTGCTCAGGGGCTGGGGCCCTGGGATTCACTTGACCTTTTCTTCTCTATGACAAATGGTTTATTTATTTTTTTTGATAATTTTTTTTTAATTTTAATTATGACAACAAAGATGCAAAGAAAGAGGACAGGGTAAAGTTACAGTGGAAGCCCAATCACTCATAAACAGAATTCTCGGTAGTCCCATCGATGATATCCCAGCCTTGAACTTTCAGCCAAAGAACATTAAAACAAAACTGAACCCATGTACAATACAATTACTTTGTCCCTCAAATCCCCAGTTGTAGTACATACTATTTCTTAGCAGCACACAATATAATCTAAAGACATTAGACTTATGTAACTCCTTAAACATTGAGGGAAAAGTACATTTCTCTAGTTCCATGCACATGCTTACTAGTTTAAGTTAGCCTCAAAAGTTTTAGTGGGTTGTTTTTCTTAAGGATTGGAGTCAAGGGAACATAGTATTAAAGTGGCATTTGTTTGCATAGGCCCACCAAAACATAAGGAATATGGAAAGGCAAATTATGGTCTAAATACAAGGAGACCCTACCCCTGAAGTTTCCTGGCACAGGACTGACTCTAGGCTCCAGGCACACTAGTTTGTCCAATTCAAGTCATCCTCTGTAGTGGCAATACACCTCCATTCCTCACTTAGTCTCTGTTGTTGTTGGTATCTTGCTTCTATATTAAAGATCCTGGAGTCTGCGTATCCCATATTGTAGTCAGGATGGTGCTGAGCATCCTCTCATTTCACCTCACACTTATGGGGCAATAGAGAGAACCATGTCCTGTAGAGCAGGTCATTGTTGTTGTCAAGTCTTCTCAGTGTAAACAGAAGTCTCTTTTTAGGAGGTCGATGTCAGTCCCTTGGTAGAGTCTTTCCTGGTAGAGGACTGCTTCCAGCTGTTGCTATAAAAGACCTTGGATGTTTCGTAGATAGCTTGCCTGGTTCCGGGGTGAATGGAGGATGCCCATTCTTCTGAGGCCTGTGCCAGGTCGTTATATCAATGTTCAGGGTGTAAGGTACATTGTACTGAGATTTATTAGATAAGAATTTATCTGCATGTATGGTGTTTTCCCATTTTAATGTGTCTATGCAAACAAGGATCAATGCCATGAAGCGTTATTGGTGCATCTGGAGGCAATGGGAACAAGACCAGCAATTTCCATGACAGAGTTCAATCATAGGCATCAAACAGAGGGACAGTTCCACCAACAATCCTTACTGAACAAATTACAAAGAACAGACAAGATGAAAAGTAGATAGAAACATCATAGTAGAAGAATATATATAGAGTTACATCAGTTAAAGAAAATACCCATAAAATATTCAAAAGATATATGTGTTCAATATGTGTTCAATTTCTGTCCTTCTAAGTAGTTCTGGGATTTGTTAGATCTACTGTATGTCTTTGGTTAGAGAATAGAACTGTGTGTTACTGAAGTTAAGAAGAGTAAATCTGGGATACTAATGGTAGGGAGGAGCATATGTTTGCGCGGGGGCACTAGCCCCCGCGCGGTTTGCAAAATGTAGACTGGTATGAAATTGCCAGTGACAGCCTGAGTATAGCTGAGCAGCTATCTGCTACCCCCCAGATCAATCTCCACCCCCTTAGCCAACCTCTGTAGCCAGCCTAGGAGTGGGGAAAACCCAGGGTGCCCCATCAGATCCTTCCAGAAACCCACCTGGAGATCCGGAGGAAAGGGGGAGAGGGTGGTCGGGTGACCCATGTCCGAGCCCCCCTACCCTAAGCCGGGCCCAGAGGCCGCTGGCACATGCGGAGGCCTGCCAGCTGCCCGCCCGTGCTGGCCAAAAATCCTGCTCCAGGAAGGGAGAGAAAGACCCTCCCAAGCCCGAAGGACAGGGATTTAAGCCCCACCCTAGGCCAGGGTCCTGACCCGGCCAGGGAGTGGGGAAAACCCAGGGTGCCCCATCAGCTCCTTCCAAATGGTTTATTTTTAAATTAAATGGAAAGGACTTGCACTCATTTTCTATTGATGCGTAAAAATGTTCACATAGATGTTTAAAACAATGCAAATATATGGGGTTGAGAGATAGTACGGGGATACTATCATGTTTGTCTTGCATGCATCCAACCCCAGTTAAATCCCAATATATTATGGTATCCTGAGCACTACCATGAGTGATTTCTCAAACAAAGCAAGAAACAAGTTCTGTGTACATCATAGTGTGGCCTCCAATCAAAAGAAAACAAAGCAAAGTAACCCCATCACTACCACCAAAGCTTTTACACATTTCTTCTCCTCAGTCACATGATTGGTGGCTATCAACCGGTATATGAGTTACTTACTCATTGAATATTTTTAGTTGAACTTTGAGTAATTTGGAACAGAAGATAGAAAAAAGAAAGGCATGAAGGACTACCTGAACCATGGTTGAAGATTGAGAACTGAAAAGTTTTCATCTCCATTTTCCTCTTAAAATCCTGGGAGGATGTCCAATAGATCATGGAAGAAAGGTACCACAGATGCAGGTGTGCCTGAAAACATATTTTGAGGCTATAAAGAAAGAAAAAGGAGATTTTGGAGACTCTAGAAAAATCCTAGATTTTAAAGGTGAGTAAAACAAACAAAAAGAAGAAATAATTGTGAAATTAACTGAAGAAAAATATGCATGATATAGATCCAAGAAGACAACAGATCTAAAAGAAGTATCTAAAAGATGGTAGACAGTCATTTCAGAATAAACAATTAAGTTTCAGAATAAATAGTTTCAAAATAAAAAGAGAAAATAAAAGGCAGGTGCAATAGGCTTGTAAGAATTTTAGGAAGTAAGCAGAAAGATTAGTTATAAAGCATTTTAAGAAGTTTAGTGATGAAAGACTAAAAAGATAAAACCCAGAAGTGACAGCATCAGGAAAAGACAGTATGGGGGCCGGAGAGATAGCATGGAAGTAAGGCATTTACCTTTCATGCAGAACAACGGTAGTTCGAGTCCCGGCATCCCATATGGTCCCCTGTGCCTGCCAGGGGCGATTTCTGAGCACAGAGCCAGGAGTAACCCCTGAGCGCCACTGGGTGTGACCCTAAAACAAAAAAACAAAAAACAAAACAAACAAACAAAAAAAAAGACAGTATGGGGCCAGAGTGATAGAACAGTGGTAGGGTGTTTGCCTTGCACATGGCTGATCCTGGACAGATTCAGGTTTGATTCCTGGCACCCCATTTGGTTCCCAGGGAATTGCCAGGAGCAATTTCTGAGTATAGAGCCAGGAGTAACCCCTGAGCACTGCTGGATATGACCCCAAAGCAAGCAAACAAACAGACAAAGAAAAGATGGTTTGCCTTTTTTTTTTAATTTTTATTTTGATCATAGTGGCTTACATATTGTTGACAATAATATTTTAGGTACATATTTACATAAAATCAGGGGGGATTCCCATCACCAAATTGTCCTCCCTACACCTCCGTTTCTGTCCTACCTCCCATTTCCTTTTCCCTCACCCCAGGGCGGCTATAATATGTGGTCCCCTCTGTATCCAACCCACTACTTAGTAGTCTTGCACCTGTTTGGTCTTGATGCCTCCCTTATTTCTCCCTCTAACTGGAGGCAGGACTAGCTAGTTCAAGATGCATGGTTTTGTTTGAGAAAGAGAAAAGTGATAAACTGGGGTAAGAGTCTAATACCCCGAAAATGGGCGGAGTCCTTCTAAGGGCTCTTATCATCAATTTGGGAGATGGAGAAAAAGAAGGTGAAACACTCCACTAGTACCAAAAGAAATATCAAATATCCAGTGAGGGCTCCAGCTATATCGATAAGTACCTCAAAGAACAGACAAAACAAACAAACCAACAAAAACAAAAACAAAAACAGACAAACAAAAATCACGCCATGGTCTTGAAATGAGAAACATGGCATAGCACATAACGAAAGAGAAGAAAGGAAGAGAGAAAAAAAAGTAAGTATAATTGGGGACAACACTTTCAATAATCGCACCCAAACAGAGAAATCGACCAAAATAGATAGGTAAATCAAAAATAATAATAACAATAATAAATAAAGATAATATATATATTTATATAAAAATAACCAAGGTTTTGTGCTTTTTTGTATTTGTTTTTTTCCCTCCTGCCCTGGCACAGTAAATATTGGGGTCATTCGAAAAGGAATTCACTTGGCCTAAGTGATATGGGGTTTCTCCGTCCTTGGAGCATACTGTCATGGGATCAACTCTAGACTTTGTTCAGGATCAGGGTCCTTTACTTTCCCGGTGGTGTTTTTTTTTTTTTTTTTTTGGTGTGTGGAAGACTTCTGCTCTGTGTTCAGAGGTCTCAGTATCTGCACAGATCCTGAGGTGGGACTTATGATGAAGTCAATCTTTGTGGTTCTAGAGGTTCTGTTACCTCAGTGTCATTTTAATCCATCTTCTGTGGTTGGTGATCTTGGTCTTTGCACTGAACCTAGGGTGGCACCTAGGATAGCGTCTTTCTTTGTGCTTCCAGAAGCCCCATTCCGTTACCATTGTCTCTGCCGGACCTTTGGGACTGGGGATCATGATTATTGTGCAGGTCATATTTCAAACCCTAAACTAGGGCTCTTTTATTGGTCCCAAGATGTATACAGTCTGGTCGTGGTTCTAGCAGCCAGTCATCTGCAAATCCCGATCTTGGTTTTTGGACCTACCAAAGGGTGCCAAGACTTCTGGTTTTGTCTTGTCGTTAGTTGGTAAAGTAGGCTAATCTGCTCTAAGGTCAAGATGTTCGCATTTTCCTCGTTGTCAGGATATCATGTTAGAGCTGGGCCTTGTTGTTGGTCCCGACCTATCAAGGCTGTCCCGGATGGAGTTTGTTTCCTGCAGCTGTTGTGAAGAGCTGTGCCGTTTCTATGCCGGGGGATCAAGGGTTCAAGGCTGGATGAATGGTATCTAATCACCTGAGGTCTAAGTTGATTCCACATGACATATTTTCAAGGCAGGAGATATCTCCATATTGTAAACAACTATGAGTTCCTATCTCTAGTAGATAGGTTTGCCTTTGTTTTATTTGTTTTATTTATTTTTTGTTTGTTTTTGGGCCACACCCGGGGATGCTCAGGGATTACTCCTGGCTGTCTGCTCAGAAATAGCTCCTGGTTGGGGCTGGCGAGGTGGCGCTAGAGGCAAGGTGTCTGCCTTGTAAGCGCTAGCCAAGGAAAGGACCACGATTCGATCCCCCGGCGTCCCATATGGTCCATATGGTCCCCCCAAGCCAGGGGCAATTTCTGAGCGCGTAGCCAGGAGTAACCCCTGAGCATCTAACGGGTGTGGCCTAAAAAACCAAAAAAAAAAAAAAAAAAAGAAAAAAGAAAAAAGAAATAGCTCCTGGCAGGCACGGGGGACCATATGGGACACCGAGATTCAAACCAACCACCTTTGGTCCTGGATCGGCTGCTTGCAAGGCAAACACCACTGTGCTATCTCTCCGGGCCCTGCCTTTGTTTTATTAATGAGAGTGATTTAGGCCCAACCTTTGTCTAGGAAAATGAGTCAGAAGAACAGGGATGATGATTATAAAAGAGAGAAAAAAGAAGAGGGACCAGAGAGATAGTACAGAGGTAGGGTATTTGCCTTACAAGAAGTCGATCCAGGGCGGATGGTGATTTGAATCCCGGCATCCCGTATAGTCCCCGGTACCTGGCATGAGCATCCTGTATAGTCCCCGGTACCTGGCATGAGCAACCCCTGAGCACCGGAAGGTGTGATCCAAAAAACAAAAACCAAAAAAAAAAAAAAAAAGAAGAAGAAAGAAAGGAGAAGAAAGGAGGAAGGAAAAGAAGAAGAAAGAGGAAGAAGGAGGAGGAGGAGGAAGAAAGAAGGAAGAAAAGGAAGAAAGAAGACAATGAAGAACACAAAAGTGAAGAAGATGATGGAAGAGAAAGAAGAAGAGGAGAAAAGGAAGAAGAGAAGGAGGAGGAGAAAGATGAAGAGGAGGAGGAGGAGGACAGAACATACTAAATGGGGAGGGGAGAGATGTTTTGAATGTTACCTTCCTTAATCTCATCTGTAAAGTCAACTAGTTGACCTTATGATCACTGTAAAGTATGGAAAATTGTAGGTCTCTCTCCTAGCTCTTGCTGTCCTCGTTGAGTCAATTGGCATAATGGTGATAACAATAATAACATGCCATTAATTACATAGTCAAATACAATATCCAATTAGGATGGGTATTGAAAGCTATGTGATGAAAAATTATTTTCATGTGAATATATATGCCATTTTTTGTTTGTTTGTTTTTGGGGCACACCCGTTTAACACTCAGGGGTTATTCCTGGCTATGCGCTCAGAAATTGCCCCTGGCTTGGGGGGACCATATGGGACACGGGGGATCAAACAGTGGTCCGTCCTACACTAGCGCTTACAAGGCAGACACCTTACCTCTAGCGCCACCTTCCCGGCCCCAATATATGCCATTTTTAAGGTGGATTCAAACTATTTGTCCAACCTATAGCGTGTTCTTTATCATTTAACTTTTATATAAAAATAATTTTAGTACCCATTACCTAAAGTCTTATAGATAATATAGAGTGTTTATTCTAGATAAACTTGTTTTTGTGTGTGTGTGTGGTGGTTTGTTTTTTTTTTTTTTTTTTTTTTTTTGTTTTTGGGCCACACCCGGTGACATTGCTCCTGGCTTGGGGGACCATATTGGATGCTGCGGATTGAACTGTGGTCCGTCCTAGCCTAGAGCTGGCAAGGCAGACACCTTACCTCTAGCACCACCGCGCCGGCCCCTAGAGTGTTTATTCTATATTCCTCTGATTTGTTTCTTGATGTCAACCAATGTTTGTTTCTCTTATGCATGTTGTTTTGCTCTTACTTTTTTGTTGTTGTTGTTGTTTTTTGGGGGGGGCACACCCGTTTGATGCTCAGGGGTTACTCCTGGCTAAGCGCTCAGAAATTGCCCCTGGCTTGGGGGGACCATATGGGTCACCGGGGGATCAAACCGCGGTCCTTCCTTCCTCTAGCGCCACCTCGCCGGCCCCTGTTTTGCTCTTACTTTTAAAATTTGTATAAAATTTGTATATATACGTATATATTTGTATAAAATAGTTTTCTACTTCATTATTTAAAAATTATTTAAAAATTAATGGTTATTAGTTAAATTGTCTGGATTCTTTGTTTTAATTTTCAGCAATTTTGTCATATTTCATGGTCAAAATTAGAAGTTTAAGGTGGTTGGAAGATTTCTATGTCAAGAGCGCCCTCTTCTGTTAGTGCAACAAAGTAAGGCTTCTTTTCTTTTTCCTTTTTTCTTTTTCTTTCTTTTTTTTTTTTTTTGTTTTTTTTTTTGGGGGGGGGGGTCACACCCGGCGGTTCTCAGGGGTTACTCCTGTCTGTCTGCTCAGAAATAGCTCCTGGCAGGCACGGGGGACCATATGGGACACCGGGATTCGAACCAACCACCTTTGGTCCTGGATCGGCTGCTTGCAAGGCAAACACCGCTGTGCTCTCTCCGGGCCCATCTTTTTCCTTGTTTCTTTTGTATTTTTGAGGGGGTGAGTCACCCGGAGATGCTCAGGGGTGACACCTGGCTCTGCACTCAGGGATTATTCCTGGCAGTGCTCAGGGGACTATATTAGATGCTGGAGGTCTAACCCGGGTTGCCCGCATGCAAAGCAAATATCCTACCAGTTGTGCTATCACTCTGGCGCCAAGTTTCATTTTTCAAAAGAAAAAAAAAAGTAAAATGTTTATTTAAAATAAATGGGGTGAGCTATAGTACAGCGGGTAGGGTGCTTACCTTGCATGTGGCCAACCTGAGTTCTATACCAGACATCCCATAGAATCCCCCAAATTGCCAGGAGTGAATCCTGAGTACAGTGCCAGGAATAAACCCTAAACAGGTGTGGCCAACAAACAAACAAAAAATGCAAACAAAACAAAACAAATTTAAATTAAAATAAAATTTAAAAATCTTTCTTTTAAAATCAATTATTTTATGAAATGGGTTTGGGTGTTCCCATTTGGAAAGAAAGATATAACCACTTCCTGAATTTCCCCCTTCAAGTCTTCTCCCTCCCACATACTTTCAGGTTCCTCCTTCCTACCCACCCTTACCACTTGATTTCTAGAGAAACCCTCTACTTTCCTTTAGACCCTTTTTTCCTCGGAAGCTTTACCTTTCTTTTTTTGTTTGTTTGTTTGTTTTTTGTTTTGTTTTTGGCCACAGCCGGTGACACTCAGGGGTTACTCCTGGCTATGTGCTCAGAAATCTCTCCTGGCTTGGGGGAACCATATGGGACACCAGGGGATCGAACAGCTGTCCGTCCTAGGTCAGCCGCATGCAAGGCAAACACCCTACCTCTGCACCACGGCTCTGGCACCATGCTTTACCTTTCTTAAACTGCCTTCCTGTCCCTCCCCCAAACTTCTCAATGCCTTCCCTTAGAAGATGCCCTGATCTATCAACATGCTTTAATTTCTGAGCTCAGAGTTAGGAGTAACCCTGAACCACTGCTGGATGTGGTCCCAAAACAAAACAAAATAAAAAAATACACCAGAAGAACAAAAGAAATTAAACTGGATTTCCTTTCAGAAAGACTTGGATCCCTAATGTGAGGACAGTTTTGAAGGGATTAGTGTTTTGCTTTTAATTTAGTTAATAAAAAAATGCAAAAAAAATTTTCTAGTTATTCTGAAACATGGGCGTATAGAGCTTTTACAAATAAGTTTTGTTCTTTGTGGGGTTGGAAGGGGACAAGGATGTTAAGAGAGATTGTGATTTGTGTCTCCACCATTACCTTCCTCACCTAGACTTCCTTCAGAAAGTAACTCCAAATGTGTTTCTTTCACTACCAAGATTCATTGAGGGGGGTGTCTTTCGTACAAATGATCACCCATTTGCTTCTGTACCAGTTAAAAATTAAATGGCTATATAAGAACATCCCCAAACCTATGATTTGAATTTAAAAAAGGTGTTTTCTTGTGTGACAAGAGGTAGATGGTAGAAGACATTGGCTCAGCTACACAGAGATGTCAGACTTCACATCCCTGTGACATCTTAACCTTCCCCTCCTAGTTACCATGGTTACAGGGGGGTTTCCTCTCTCAAACATTACATCTAGAACCCAGTTAGGAAAGACAGAGAGCAAAGGGCAAAAACACATTTGTCAGCTGTCAGCTTCCATCCTCACTCCCTTTTCTGAGAGCCCTGTTCAAAAACTTTTATTTACGCCTGATTATTCACAGCTGGGTTAATGACACCCTTTAGATGAGGATGTCATTAGGGAGAACAGCATGTGTAGTTTTCATAAATTGGAATTTTGTTTTGCTTCTCCTACACATATTGCACTAAATAAAATAGAGATATTGGGGCTGGAGCCATAGAACATCGGGAAGGGTGCTTATCTTGTACAGGGCTGACTGGATTTGATTCCCCGCACCTCATGTGGTATCCAGAGCCCACTAGGAGTGAGCCCTGAGTGCAGAGTTCAGGAGTTATCCCTGAGCACAGCCAGGTGTGTCCCTCAAACAAAACAAAAACAGAAGCATTATTGGTGAAGGAAAGGGGGAGAAGGGTGAAGACAGCTCCCCACTTTAGAGTCAGAGGTGCTGATCTCACACCACTGGTTGAGAGATAATTCCTAGACCTACAGCATCCTCCAGAGAAACCTCACAGGAAAGGTGAAGGTATAATGGAGGAACTGACCATCCAACTGTAGAAAGCAAAATCAAAGCAAGATTTGGTAGACTGACCCTTAGCTTCTTCAAAGGGAGTAAAAATCAATCAATCTATATTAAAAAAAATACAGGGGCTACACCTGGTGGTGCTCAGGGATTACTCCTGGCTCTTTGCTCAGAAATCACTCCTGGCAGTTTCAGGGAACCATATGAAATGCTGAGGATTGAAACTGGGTTGACTGTGTGCAAAGCAAACGTCCTACCTGTGATGCTACTGCTCTGGCCCCAATAACATTTTTTTTTCTTTTTAAGTATAAAATGCTTCTTTTTGTACACAAGGACAGGTGTCTTTTCTCCTTTCTCGTGAATCCAAACCAAGTCTATAGAAGGTGGCACCTAGTACAGGGTTATCTACTTTCAGCATGGAAAGATCTAGTGGGCGAGTAAGCTCATTTTCAAAATGACAGTCATCTCATCTAACAAACATACAAACACACAGACACACATATGCACACTTACACTCAAAGACAAATGTCTTCAGAAAGTTGTTGGCTCAATTCTGTATCCATTTGAATAATCCCATTTGATGAAATATATACATTATTTTTGGTCTTAAATACAAGTTACTTTTCTCAGCATGCTAATTCTTTTTTTTTTTTTTTTTTGGTTTTTGGGCCACACCCGTTTGACGCTCAGGGGTTACTTCTGGCTATGAGCTCAGAAATCGCCCCTGGCTTGGGGAGACCATATGGGACGCCGGGGGATCGAACCGCGGTCTGTCCTACGCTAGCACTTGTAAGGCAGACACCTTACCTCTAGCGCCACCTTCCCGGCCCCTCAGCATGCTAATTCTTTATGAGTAATTTCAAAAAATACAGAACCACAAACTGAAAATAAACTCTCCTTACTTAAAAAAGCATATAAATTTATAAATGGAATAATGTATTTACTCTAGAAGATAAAATGTTGATATATAATGTTTAAATTTGGGGGAGAAAACCCTGGGATGCTCAGGGGTTATTCCTGTCTCTGTGCTCAGGAGGGACCATACCAAGTGCCTTACCAACTGTACTCTCTTTCTGACCCCACAGAAATCTCTCTCAGGAGATGTCAGCTTCTGTTCTACTGTTGTCTAACTATGTAATTTGAAATAATTTGTTTAGTCTTTCTGACATTAATTCCTCACCTTTAGAAAATGAGATTAGCATGACTTTCACCAATTTCTAATATCTTTTGTTCTGTTTTGGGGGTCATATTTGGCAATTCTCTATGCTATTTGTGGTCTTGGAGCATCATATGGGGCAGGGGTCCTCAAACTTTTTAAACAGGGGTCCAGTTCACTGTCCCTCAGACCATTGGAGGGTCTGACTATAGTAAAAACAAAACTTATGAACAAATTCTTATGCACACTGCATATATCTTATTTTGCAATGAAGAAACAAAACAGATACAAATAATATGTGGCCCATGGGCCATAGTTTGAGGACCACTGATATGGGGTGTAAGGGAATAAATTTAGGATGTTCACATACAAAACAAACTCCCTATTTGCTGTACTATCACTCCAGACAACTTCTGATATCTTAAAGTTAGTTATATTCAACTAATATTTTTCAGTGTCTATTATGTGCACTGTTTCATGAGCTATGATTACATTATAGTCTATAATTACAATGTAAAAGTATTTCAAAAAGATTAAAAGGAGAGCATATATAAAAAAGAATAAATGTAACCAAGAAAATATAATACTAACACATTGAAAACTATTATATTTTATTGCTGAAAGATATTAAAGACCTAAGTTAAAGGATAGACATCTTATATTCGTGAGTTCAAAAACTTAATTTTGTTAAGATTTAAATTGTACCCAAAAGAATTTGTAAAATCAACACAATCTCTATCAAAACCCCAAGTCTCTTTTGAGAATATGGAGAATCTTCAAATTCGTATGGAATTGCAAGGCACCCGAAGTAACCAAAATAATTTTCAGAAAAACAAAATCAAGTCTCACACTTCCTTTTGAATTCCTCCAAATAAGATATACAGACAGTCAATATATACATAAAGATATTCAACGTCACTATTTGTTATGAAAATGTAAGTCATTAATGAAACACTACCTCATAACCACTAGTACGTCTATTTCTCTTTTAAAGACTATAAAATAACAAGTATTGGTCAGCATGTAGAGAATATGGAACCTACATTCATAGTTAATGGCAATGAAAATAGGTATAGTCATGTGGTAACAAATTAGTGGCTCCCCAAAAAAGCTAAACATAAAAATGGTTATTGGTCCAGAAAGTCCACTGCTAATAACATAACTATGTTTATAGTTCAAGTGCCCGCTAGCTTTACAGTTGACCAAAATGAAAAATATGAAAAATGTAAAAAGGCTCAAGGACATGCAAATATGTGCTGATATTTTGGAGATCTTTTTTTTTGGGGGGGGGGGGTTGGGGGAAAGCACACTCCAAGGCACTCAGGGGTCACTCCTGGTTCTGCAATTACTCAGAATTTACTCCTGGCAGGCTCCATATGGGATGCTGGGGATCGAACCCAGGTCAGCCCTGTGCAAGATAAACACCCTAACCACTGTGTTATCACTCAAGTCTAGAAAGTGCTGCTTTTAAGTGGGAGAATCAGGGGAGTGAGTGCCAAGATAAGTGTTAGAGACTGAGTAAGACTGCAATAGAAGGGAAGGAATGGAAACGGGGAAAATAGGGGAGGAGGAAGATGATCAGGTTAACATTTTACAGCTTCCGGGTCAAAAAGATTCAAAACAGAATCAGCCCGAGTTGCCAAATTTTGTTTTTTTTTTTCTTACCAATCACTATCTGATCTCATTCTCAGAGAAGAAGCTGTAAAGTTAACTTTATTAAACTCTTCATGCTGGTGCTCACACACTCAGGGAAATCAATGAGCTTTTCCCTCTGCTTTTGATCTTCCTAGTACAAGTGAACCCTCCCTTTTCCCTTTCCTATGTCCTGCTCACAGGTAGTCACCAAGCTCTGACTGAGAAGAGTCTTCCCAGAGTGACCCTGGACTTTGTACTGTGGGTAGGGCCCAAGGAAGCGAGTGGCTGGGAATAGGGACCCAGGAGTAAATGAAGCTGGTGCTTCTAAGGAGCATCTGGCAATAGGTCTCAATATGGGTGTGATGTGAAGGCTTGGACACCAGGCTGCCCCCAGAACATGGTTACTAGTCTCTCTCCTGGGTCTTAGTGCCCTACTGTAATGTGATACCTAGCTATTAACCCAAAATAAAAGTGTTTCCCCATATTCCTCTTTCCTTTAAATATATCCTTTGATATGTAAAAATCCACCTAGATAGGTACTTTTGTCTCTCACTCAACTTTCCCCCTGTTGGTGAATTTGTACTGGTTTAATAAAGAAAGGTCAGTTTGGCTTGGGTCAAGGCAAGATGCAAACTGACTCCATGACTCTCTCCTGACTGGCTTGGTTTATTTATTCTTTGTGACTAACCTACCTGCTTCAGACCCATCTATCTGCCTGGGGTTAGAAATACGGTGTGTGAGGTGACTTTACAACATGGGGATTTATTTTACACCCTGAGACTGGTACCTTATTTCCCTACCCACAAGACCTGAGTCATTCCTATAAAAATCCCTGAATGACTTATCAACATGTCCTCCGTTGACAGTCTTCACCATACTGCTGTTCAATAAAATTACAATGAGTTGCATAAATCAAACATTCAACATCTTCTACTTTGTCAGTCCACTTTGAAAAACAAAAGAATTAGCCTAGTTAGTTTCAGGATTTAGCAAAATAGAAACAAATTTAGCAAAATAGAAACAAAAGTGTGTGTGTGAGTGTGTGTTTTATGAGTTTCCTCATTTTTTTTTTTTTTGGTTTTTGGGCCACACCCTGTGACGCTCAGGGCTTACTTTGCTCCTGGCTTCTTGGGGGACCATATGGGATGCCGGGGATCGAACCGCGGTCCATCCTAGGCTAGCGCAGGCAAGGCAGGCACCTTACCTCCAGCGCCACCGCCCGGCCCCGAGTTTCCTCATTTTCTTAATAAACTAATTGAATGAAAATTCAATTTTGATGGAGGTAATAAATTAATTTTTATTTATTTATTTATTTGGTTTTTTTGGGCCACACCCGTTTGATACTCAGGGATTACTCCTGGCTAAGCGGTCAGAAATTGCCCCTGGCTTGGGGGGACCATATGGGACACCAGGGGATCGAACAGCGGTCCTTCCTTGGCTAGCACTTGCATTGCAGGCACCTTACCTCTAGCGCCACCTCTCTGGCCGCTGGTTTTGATTTTTCATTGTAGGAATTTTTTTTGGTTTTTGGTTTTTTGGCCACACCCAGTGACACTCAGGGTTACTCTTGTCTATGTACCCAGAAATAGCCCCTGGCTTGGGGACCATATGGGACACCCAGGGATTGAACCACTGTTAGCTAACCTAAGTTAGCGCATGTAAGGCAAAAGCCCTACTGCCTGCATCACCGCTCTGGCCCCAAGTTTTAATTTATTTATTTAAATTTTTGTGGAGGGTGGTCCCACTTGGCCTGGCTCAAGGTTATTCCTGCCTGGCTCTTTGCTCAGAGATCACTCCCGGTATTGTCCAGGGGACCAGATCATGTGCTGGGTATTAAATTAAGGTCAGCCACAATTAAGGCACAACCCCTACCGCTGTTTTATCTTTCAGATCCTGCCTCCCCTGTAACATTTTTTTTAAGTGGACTATTTTTGGGTGGAGCAATAATAAAACAGGTAGGATATTTGCCTTGAACTAGGCCAACCTAGGTTAGAGCTCCTTCTAACCCCCCTCAAACTAAGGTCCCTCCTCAGCCAGGAGTGATTCTTGAGTTCAGATCCAGAAGTAACCCCTGAGCACTGTCATCCATAATATTTAAAATGATTTTTTTTAATCCATATGTGTAAAAAATACATCAGATGGCTGCTGGTACTGTTTTTAGTTCCGAGGCAGCTTTTACTGGGATACCTGAAGGAAATTAGAGCCTGGAGGGCTGGCGGGGGTGGAAAGACCAAACGCTTGAAGGCTCTGGTCTCTGCCTGGCTGCCTCAATTCGCCCAGTCCCTGCATAACTGCTGCCATTCCTCACCTTCTGACAATGGCTGGCTTTCTTCCTTCTGAGTAGGAAACCTGCAGAGGCAGCTGGCTTGTGATATTTTGTGTAGGCATGTGAGTTATATGCAAATCACATGCAAAGACTCTCAGAATACTTTCTTAAATGTCTCAACTTTATATTATGCTACAGAGGGGTACATGTTTCTGTAGGTCTCTTAATTTCTTTAAGAATAAATCATAATGGCCTCATATGTAATGCAATCATTTTCACAAATTTTCTTGATGCTGTATTCTTTTTATATTCTTTTCTTACTTTTTTTTGAAGTATATTTTTGCTCCCATCTTCCTGGAACCAAATGTATTATGATTAACTATGTAATAAAAGATTATTAAATAAAGTAATTTAAGAAATATGTTAAGAAATAAGTCAATAGTTTGCTGTCAGATATTTTATTTTATTTTATATTTTTGGTTTTTGGGGTCACACCCGGAGTTGCTCAGGGGTTACTCCTGGCTGTCTGCTCAGAAATAGCTCCTGGCAGGCACAGGGGACCATATGGGACACCGGGATTCGAACCAACCACCTTAGGTCCTGGGTCGGCTGCTTGCAAGGCAAATGCTGCTGTGCTATCTCTCTGGGCCCCAGATATTTTAATTTTTTTTAAAGTTCACTATTCATTTTGATCTTATCCATGCATCCATACTTCTAAATATTGAATTTTTTAAAAATTATATTTTGGGTGAAACACACCCTACAGTGGTTTGGGGAACTATATAGGATGCTGAAGGTCGAATCTGGGTTGACCACATGCAAGGCTAACGTCCTACCTGCTGTACTATCTGCTTCCCTGTATAAGTTGAATTATTTTTTTCTTTTTTTTATTTATTTATTTTTATTTAAACACCGTGATTACATACATGATTGTGTTTGGGTTTCAGTCATGTAAAAAACACCACCCATCACCAGTGCAACATTCCCATCACCAATGTCACAAATCTCCCTCCCCACCCGACCCCCGCCTGTTGAATTATTTTTTAAAAACAATAATTTTTCATCACAGTTGAATTAAAAGTATTAAAGGAGCAAGAGCAGTAGTACAACTATAGGTCTCCTGTCTTGCACATGGAAGACCAGTCCACCACTAAGAATGAACCATAAGCACTGCCAGGAGTGGCCCAAAGAACAAAACAAAAAAAAGTAAGTGAAGAGTCCCAGCATGATAATTTTGTCTAATCAATGTTTTTCAGAGTTTAATAATGTGTAATATGGATTTTTGACAGCTTAAAGATGGAGTATTATAATTGCTTTCATAGTAGTAGTGATTTTATTAGCTGAAGATTTTACTCAGAAAAATCAAACATCTCTATTATCTATTAACACACAAAGGCACATCTCAAATTTCATTAATATGTAAATTATACCAGTCATACACATTTCAAAATTAATTTAAAGTAGTGCACTTTTATTTATTTATTTTTTAATTTCTGAGCCATAGCTGGCAGCACTGTACTATATATAGCTTTGCCCCCAAAATAAATAATTTTATTTAGAAGTAAATGGTTGTTTATGTAGAAAAAATTAGAAAACACAGATAAGCAAAATAAATTCACTCAGATGGAGAAAGCCCAAAGAAAAATAACCGTATAAAATAAGTATATATATAATGTATTTTCATTTTTATGTGTCTATCTTTTTTTTTTTTTTTTTTTTTTTTTTTGGTTTTTGGGCCACACCCTGTGACGCTCAGGGGTTACTCCTGGCTATGCGCTCAGAAGTTGCTCCTGGCTTCTTGGGGGACCATATGGGACACCGGGGGATCGAACCGCGGTCCGTCCTAGGCTAGCGCAGGCAAGGCAGGCACCTTACCTCCAGCGCCACCGCCCGGCCCCATGTGTCTATCTTTTTGTTTTATATATATATAAAATGTATTTTCATTTTTATGTGTCTATTTTTTGTTTTAATTTTGATTTGATTCGAGTATATATTTATATATTAAATTTGTTTTGTTTTGTTTTTTGGCCCACACCCGGTGATGCTCAGGGGCTACTCCTGACTATGAGCTCAAAAATTGCTTCTGGTTTGGGGGACCATATGGGATGCTGGGAGATCAAACTGCGTTTTGTTCTAGGTTAGCGCATGCAAGGCAAACGTCCTACCACTTGCACCACCACTCTGGCCCCTATATTAAGTAATTTTTATTTTTCTTTTTTGTTTCATTCTTTATATATTAAGTAATTTTTTTTGTTTTTTTTTGGGGGGGGCCACACCCATTTGATGCTCAGTGGTTACTCCTGGCTAAGCGCTCAGAAATTGCCTCTGGGTTGGGGGGACCATATGGGACGCCGGGGGATCAAACCGCAGTCCTTCGTTGGCTAGCGCTTGCAAGGCAGACACCTTACCTCTAGCTCCACCTCACTGGCTCCATATATATTAAGTAATTTTTAAAAGTTAAATTTTTTAGTATATACACAGCTAAAGCAAGCACTAAATATTATTATTTTTTATTTGTTTTTAGTTTTGGGGCCACACCTGGCAGTGCTCAGGGTTTACTCCTGACTTTGCACTCAGAAATCAATCCTGGCAGGCTTGGGGACCATATGGGATGCCAGGGCCTGAATTCAGGTCTGTTCCGGGTTCACCACATGCAAAGTAAATGCCTTACTGCTGTGCTATCACTCTGGCCTATAAATGTCAAATTTTTGAAAGTTAAATTATTTTTCAAAAAACTTCTAGACATTAATTTGTAAATGAATTTTTAAACTTGATGTATAAGAAATAGTATTGAACATTTTTTATAAATATCATGAGATCCATTGCTACATGATTTTTTTGTGTGTGTGGTTTTTGGGTCACACCCGGCAGTGCTCAGGGGTTACTCCTGGCTCCATGCTCAGAAATTGCTCCTGGCAGTCACGGGGGACTATATGGGATGCCGGGATTTGAACCGATGACCTTCTGCATGAAAGGCAAACACCTTACCTCCATGCTATCTCTCTGGCCCCGCTACATGATATTTTATAGGAAGTAGAATATTTAATTTGCCTTCCATTGCTAGGCACTTATGTGTTTCACCGTTATTAGCAATACTCTAAAAATATATTTGTATATGTATTTGTGTTTATATATTATCCATTTGTTTTCCAAGGACAACTTTCTAGAAGTATAGCATTGTTGACTACTCTTTTTCATTTATTAATTTACTTGTTTTCCTTTAGTAAATTAATGTCACTTTTGCATATCATGGTCAGTTTAATAAACTCTCAATAAAGTATTATTAAAGGAGAACAAGGGGGCCATATCGATAGGACAGCAGATGGGGTGTTTACCTTCCTTGAATGAGGTCAACGTTGATTTGATTCCCAGCACCCAATTGATCTCTTGAGCTCACCAGAGCAGACCAGGAGTAAGTTTGAAGCACCACTGGGTGTAGCCCCCAAACCAAACCAAACAAAAAACCCTCCAATGATAGTACAGCAGGTAGAGCATTTGTCTTGCATGCAGTCAATCTAGTTTTAATCCCTTGCACCCTAGATGGTCTCTAAGCACTGCCAGGAATAAGCCCTAAGCACTGTTAGGTGTGACTCAACTCCTACCCCCCCAAATAAATGAAATGAAAAACTTTTAGAAAACCAATTTATAAATGCTATAGAAACCATATTTTTTTTTCACCAGAAACATTCAACTCATCAGATTCCTTAGTTGTTATTTTCACTTATTTAGTTTTTAGTTTTGGGGTCATACCATGCAGTGCTCATGCTTACTTCTGGCTCTGAACTCAGGAATCACTTCTGGTGGGTTTGGAGCATCATGCCAAGGATTGAACCTACCTGCTATACTATCTCTCTGGACGCTCTCTTTTTAAATCTATAAATTACTTACTTAGAGATCATAGTTGATCATAATACATTTGTTCCTAGGTAAGTGAGAGCAAAGTTATTTAAATAGGAAAAAAGAAGAAAAAAGTATTTCAATAAGAAAATTTGTGAAAATTATTGTATCTTACAGTGAAATCATTGTTATTTTCGAGAGGTTAGTAAGCTATTGTTAGATCATTATTAGATCATATTTAGGTCTTTTGTTTCTGAACAGTAGGTAGCTTCAAAAACACATTGGCATCTAAATTTGTGTGTTCCTATAGGGAATGACAGTATTAAACAAAAAATGGAGTTGTCATATTTGCAGCTTTGAGACCCAGGGATTCTGAGCATTATTGCTGATAATGTGAGTTCTGTGGAGCATGTTTTTGACTGCCAGATCTTCAGAAAGTACAGGAAGATGGAGGGGTGTATGTGCCGGCATTCACTCCAAGAGAGCCTTGGTGATGTCAGCCCAAATACTGGTGTACCTGGAGTTTTGGTCAGATTGATGTTTCTGCAGAGAATCATAGAGGAATGGTGAAGTTGGGACTTTGGGAGAATGGTAATTGTGGATAATGGGTGCAGCTGGCATGGCTTTAGCTGGATAAGGACTTGGCTCATCTTCTCCTCCAGAGGTTGTCAGATTTCAACAGTGGCCAGTGCACCATAACTTTTCATGGCTTAATTTATACCCCTTTTGAGAATCGAGTGAGTCTATAGATCTGGTCAAATGCAAACATGGCAACTACATTCATGGTGTGTGTTTTTGGTTGCCAGGCCTTCTGGAAATACTTCTATTGTTTTTTAATCTACTTAATCTACTTTAAGGGTAATTGTGGTAATTAAATATGGTTATTAAACCCACATTTCTTTTATTTTGTCTTTTTTTTTTGGAGGGAATTGGACAATATGGGGTACCAGAGATCAAACCTAGGTCTGTCCCAGGTTGGCTGCATACAAAGCAAATGCCCTACCACTGTGCTATTGCTCCAGCCCCCATATTTATTTTATTCCTATACACACAGCCAGACTATGTTCTCAGGCTTCTTTGAAGTTAAGTCTGATTATGAGTTCCAGCTCACAGTGTGAAGGGAAATGGCATATGGCATTTTTCTTTAAGCTTGGTCCTGACTCCCCACACTTAGCTTCCTGTGTTGTCTGATGCAGCAGAGTTTGAGATAACTGAAAAAATCCTGGAAAATGGTCAAGGTATCAGAAGAAGCAAATCCCTAAACCAAATCCCTAAACCAACTTTATGAATGGTCAAATACATCGAACTAATACATATACACTTAGTAAGATCTCAAAAACTTATTACAGAAAATACCAACTTGAAATAAAATGTTACCAAAAATTTCAAAGGCCAGAGTTAACTAATTGTTTAAAGAATTGGTCTATTCTTAAAATCTAGGCATTTTATTGCTTTCAATTACCCCTATGTTAGAAATAATGCTAAAAAAAGAATGAGGGTTTGGTATTGATTTCTTTCACAATCCTCTTCATGATGTGTATTTGCAAAGCTATAAAATTTCCTCTCAGTACTGCTTTTGTTGTGTCTCATAGATTCTGATAATTTATGTCTTTATTGTCATTTGTTTCCAAGAATATTTAATTTCCTCTTTGATTTCATCTCTGATCCACTGGCTGTTCAGTAGTAAGCAATTTAATATAAATTGTTAAAGTTTTTCTTCTGTGTCCCTTTGTAGTTTACATTTAATTTCAGTGCCTTGTGATCAGCGAAGGTAGTTTGCACTATTTCTATTCTCTTGATTTTATGAAGCTATGTTTTATGGGTTAGCAGGTAGTCTTGTGCATTGGAGAATAATGTGTATCCAGGTTTCTGAGGATGGAGTGCCACTTTCTTCCATTTCTCTTTTCAGA
The DNA here is from genome assembly GCF_024139225.1 of Suncus etruscus. Lineage (NCBI taxonomy): Eukaryota > Metazoa > Chordata > Mammalia > Eulipotyphla > Soricidae > Suncus > Suncus etruscus. Next base: position 128,792,860 of record NC_064852.1, read on the forward strand.
GCTAGTATATTTTTGTTGGGTTTTAGTCTGGTTGACCTATCAAGGGGTGACAGGGCAGTGTTGAGGTCTCCCACATTATTGTGTTGTTATTGATATCTTTTTTTAGATTTGTCAACACTTATATTAAATACTTTGCTGGTTTTTCTTTGAGTGGTGCATATGTGTTTAGGAGTATGATTTCTTCCTGTTCTACATATCCCTTGATTAATACAAAATGCCCGTCTCTGTCCCTTACAACTTTTCTGAGTCTAAATTTTGTGTCATCTGATATTAGTATGGCCACTCCAGCTTTTTTAAGGGTGTTGTTTTCTTGGATGATTTTCCTCCAGCCTTTGATTTTGAGTTTATGTTTGTTCTGTGAACATTGTCCATATTTCTTCTCTAAACTCCATATCTGAGAGACTAACTAGGTGGTTGGCTGTTTTTGGGACATTAAAGTTGCCCTTTTCATTCTCTATGCCTGGTGTTGGCCTGTGTTGTTTCCCCATTGTCATGTTTCTTTTCTTTTCTTTTTTTTTTTTTTTTTTTTGGTTTTTGGGTCAAACCTGGCAGCAATCAGGGGTTACTCCTGGCTCTATGCTCAGAAATTACTCCTGGCAGGCTCAGGGGACAATATGGGATGCTGGGATTCAAACCACCAACCTTCTGCATGCAAGGCAAATGCCTTACCTCCATGCTATCTCTCTGGCCCCCATTGTCATGTTCCTATTGTGGATTTTTCTACGTGTTGTAGTGGTATTTATTGGCTAGGTGGAGTGCCATGAAGCTGAGCTACTCTGGCTCCACCCTTTGTGGGCAGGATGAAGCAGAGAGAAGGCCTGAGATGTCCGCTGTGCTTCAGAGACACAGCAGAGTCAGCTAATTCCACAGTCTCTGGGCATGGAAGACTCACCTCAGGAGAAGGCAAGACCTCAGGGAAGGATGCCAAAGAGGATCAAAGTTCCCAGGCCTGGTGTTTTGGATTTTTGTAAATCTAAAGTCACTCATGAAAGCTTTGGTTTCTTATCAGATCACTTAAAGCCTTTTACCAAAGCAGTTCATGAAATAATTTTTTATTATTTTTACAGTATATGAAAACCAATTTTGTTATTTTTACTACCCTTCCCCCAAAATGGGTGTGTGCAACCATTATGTAAAACATTTACATATTTATCTTATTGGTTTTGGGGAACACACCCTGCTGTGCTCAATGCTGACTTCAGGCTCTGTACTCAGGAATCACTTCTGTTGGGCTCAGGAGACCATATAGGGTATTGGGGATAGAACCTGGGTCAGTACATTGCAAGGCTAGTGCCTAATTGCTGTACTATCTCTCTGACACCTATGTAAAATTTTTAAAAGTTTATAAAGCAATTTTTGGACTGAAAAGACAGAAAATGAAGATTAAACAGGAAAATACGATATGACAAGAAACAAAGTTCATTTACAAAGGAATATGAAATGCAAAAGCATGAGCCCTCCACCCCTTTAGTGGACAATTCTAATGGCTATAAGTAAATTCGCCTTTACCCAGTGATACTTTTCTATTATACATACTTTTGGTTTGGTTTTTCGGGCCACACCGGTGATGCTCAGGGGTTACTCCTGGCTAAGTGCTCAGAAATCGCTCCTGGCTTGGGGGACCATTGGGGACACCGGGGAATTGAACTGCATTCCTTCCTAGGTCAGCCACGTGCAAGGACAGTGTCCTACAGCTGTGCCAATGCTCTGGCCCCTGTTTTCTATTATATCTTATAAAGAGCACATGCTATTATTTTAATTTTGCTTTTGGGGTCCACACCTCATGCTGCTCAGGGCTTTACTCCTGTCCTGAGCTAAGGAATCACTCCCAGTCTATGGCCATACCACCCTGAGCGTGCCCGATCTCGTCTGATCTCGGAAGGAATCACTCCTGATGGTGCTCACCATTGTGGTACTGAGTATTAAACTGAGATCAGTCACATGTGAGTCAAGTACCTTATCTGTCCTAAATTCAATGTCCCTTATCTATATTTTTATTAGAAGTAAGTAAATTTTTTCCCCTGCAGTGCTGTAAATGAAATCCAGTGCTTCACACATGCAAAAGCAAGAGCTCTACTAGTGAGATTCATCCCCAGCCACCAAAATAGGGTATTTCTATTTTTGAAAAAAATATTACTTGTGAATGGAGAATTAATAATTGTTTGGCACTTGGCAATACTATACTATCAAATTTTATTTTGGGGGGTTTTGGTTTGGGGGCCACACCTGGGAACACGGGGTTACTCCTGACTCTGCACTCAGAAATCACTCCTGGCAGGCTCAGGGGACCATATGGAACACAGGGGATCAAACCCAGTTCAGCTGTGTGCAAGGCAAAAACCCTATCTGCAGAGCTATAAATCCATCCTTTTATAATTGCTGTTTCTAACTATTTAATTCAGGCTGAGCTCCTAAAGGCAGAGAAAAAGGATTGTAATTCTAAAAAGAAGCACCACAAAAAACACATCCAAGGTTGAAATATGTGAGGTGCCTTATTGAATGACTTCCTCAATTGGACATTCTGATCCATCATCTCTTTCATTCTGAGATTATTCGTCTTAATTTCCAGTGACTTCACAAATAGCTTTGAAAGCTCTTGACTTGCCAAGGTCTGGGAATACAATCATGGAAATGCCAAAACAAGTGAGAATTTATATAAATTCTTTGTCTCCATGCAAGATTTCACTTTATTACTCTCCCAGGTAAAAACCAGAAGAGCAATATCTTTTATCTTTTGACACTTTGTACTGCCAAATGCCTGCATGTGGAGAGTGTATCAGAAAGCACCGTGTGGTAGATGTAGATAAAGTTTTTAGACTGATGCCCATTTGAGATCTTTTTCCCTGGGCAAGTTATTTGCAGTCATGTCTTACAAACAGCTGAAGGTCATTTTCTAGATAGGGAATGTAGTTGCTTTATCTCAATTTGCCCATGAAGCTTTAAAAAAACAATTTTCCCATTAAAAAAAGTTTTGACTACCAAAAATGTAAGCTAGGACTTCATTTATGATAATTACACATTTTCAAGTAAGTGGTAAGTGGAAATTGCCTAGTATTGTGTAAAGGAAGATAATTTACTCTTTGTGGGAAGTATTTTAAATAAGTCTGTCTGTAGATACTTTTTGTCTAAAAAAAGGGTCTTTTTAAAGGGCTGCATGGAGCTCTAGGCTTTTACATTTATTTGACTGTTATATTTTACTAGCTATAGAACTTACAGCCATCTCTGTCTCTTTCTGACACCCACAGATGTATCCACCTACACTCCCACCCACACAAACCTCCATTCTGACTCACATTCAGAATGATTGTCAAAAAATCCCCACTCCCTGTCTAACTAAAGCGTTCCTTTCAAACACATGCTACTGGTCTGATCTATTTCCATGTATCTGTGAGTCAGCCAAGTCTTGTCTGATCTACCCAGTAGACTAGAACCCACATGTATGTTTTATCATGGGGATCTGGCACCTGGTACGTATGCAAACATATTGTAATCTGAACAGCCTGGTGAGCTGTTGTTTTTTTTTTTAATGTGTTTTTTGGCTCACAACATTTCTGGCCCCAATTGTGTGGGATATTTATCACACCTAGGAACATTTACTATAAATGGTTCTCAGTGACCCAAATGTTGGTAGTTATTTCTAAGTTAAACTATAGTAGGACTAGAGATATATTCAGAGCGATCATTTCAATTAGCCAGGAGAATGAGGTTATCTCAGATTCAGTATCACATGAACTTGGAAGGCTGCCATTGAGCAGTTTCATGAAGGAGGAGATAATGTGATTTAGGGACCATATATAATGGTACAGTGGTATGGCATTACTTTGCATATGGCCAATCTTGGTTTGATCTCTGGCATCCTATGTGTCCCTTGAGCACTACCAGGAGTGACTCCTCAGCACACTGGGGTGTGACCCAAAATAAAAGAGAGAGAAATATATGATTTAGAAATACCAACAGAGCAACATTTCACTTATCTATAACTTTTAGAAATCTAGCTATGTCTGAAACATAAGTGGGATCTACACAGATCCTCCAAACTAAAAACCTCCTCATAAATGCAAAGCACTTTCTATTTATGTTTGTCTGTAGCTCTGAGCAGGGCCCTTCAAGAGCATTCATTCCATGTTAATTTCAATTATTTTGTTGGTTTGTTGACACCTGGTGATGCTCAGGATTTTATCCTCACTCTGTGCTCAGGGGTCACTCCAGGAGGGCTCAGAAGACCATTTGTAGTGCTGGGAATGAAACTCAGATTGGCCGTGTGCAGGATAAGCACCCTAACCACTGCACTACCTGCTCTAATCCCATTTAATTTTATTTTAAACACTACCAACATGTTGATGTGACTTACCAACCAGTTGATTCAGAGTATCAAATTACAGTTGAGAAGTGGCTATAAAAAAGAGGATTCTACCAATATAAAATGACAGATGACAATCTCAAAGCAAAGCAGACAGTAGAGAATTTGAACTAAATGACGAGCCTCAGGACATTCAGTGTAGAAACAAACCCTCATGGACTACTTGAGAATACTGTTGCTGTGTAAGGATGATAATGAATCATCAAAAGAAAGTTCAATTTGGCTCTTTAAGATGTCAGAAGTATTTATCTCATTTATTTGTTACAGAAAACATTTTAATTATTTTTTAATTAGGGCCCTCTCTCATCTGTGTGTTATTAAAAAATCATAGCAAAGGAATAACACATGGCCAAAGGCAAAAGAACCTAAAAACTTGCCTCCAGAACTGAGTTTATTCTTGTGGCAGACAGGATTTGAATGGGGCCCCTGAGACAGTGGCAGAAGGAAGTAAATATTGGAGAGGTATTGGAATGTTGTGTGCATGAATCGTTATCATTATTGTGCTGTAATTCAGTAACTAAAATAAAAATTTTAAACATAAATATTAATTAGGGGCTGTAGATAGCTCAGCTGTTAGGGACACATACTCTGTGTCAGTAGCCATGTTTAAACTCTGCACCCACATATCACTTGAGCTCTACCAAATGTGGTTCTGGAGGACCCAAGAACCCCTAGAGTGACCCTGGTGTTCCAGGCACAGAATCTGCCAGCCCAGTTGACCAAGTATCACTGGTTAAAGCCCCCAGGTCTTCTCAATATTGCTTGGGAGCTCCCTACCTCTCCCTTCCCCTTTCCCTCCCATGCTTCCTTCCTCCCTCCCTTCCTCACTCCCTAAAAAAATATTGCTTGGGAGGCCCACCAAATAAATAAATAAATAAATAAATAAATAAATAAATAAATAAATAAATAAAACATGACTTAAAGTTTTTTTATGAAAACCATAAGGAAGGAAAAACTCCTCAACCCCTCCTGTCCATCACATCCTACAATGGTCCTTCTATTTTCTGGGATCTAACTTTCTTAAACATTTTGACACTTAATAGGGGAAGCTCCAGAAATGTAGAAAGTTTATTTGTCCTGAAGTCCCTTTTTTTTTTAACTAAACGAGTCAGGTTTCATCTAAACATGGTCTTATACTCTCATCTGGTCAGGATGTTTTTGCTGTAGAAAATAGATAATATTCAACTCTTTAGAGAGATCAATGGTACTATCTGCCCTTTATACTAGTCTGTTGATTCTCATCTCTTTAGAAGGACTGGACCATGAGTTTTCTAGATATGAGACAATATTCTAAAAAGTGCTGATGATGTCAGTTCAATCAGCCACATAGCTCAAGACTCTTAAAAAAAAATGCCAGAGTTTGAGAAAATAAGTCCAAAGGATAGAAAACTTTTTATTCATGAGTTAAAGCCCCAACACCAAACGGCCACTAAGCAGTGTGGAGTGGAGTACTAGTGGCCTCCTAGAGCTGCAAGGGTGGTCCTGTTGGCCCCTGGCATATAGCTGGGCTCAGGTAATGCCCTATCAATCAGTTTGTACAGAACCATTTGTTGTATATGCAGACAACCAGGAAATAAATACACTTAGCTAGAAAAATGATATTTAAAGGAGAGGGGCCGAAAAGGTGATTTTAGAACACTTAATTACTAATTACTGGAATGCTGGTTTCCTTAGGGAACTCCCTATTGGTAGGAGTCCTGAATTCAAACTCTTTTCTGCCTCCTCTCCCAGAAGACATCCCACAGACTTTCACATTCAGGCCTCTTTTATGTTTAAACACCTAGCTAGGTTAGATTATCCTAGATAAGCAACTGTCTGTCAATGTTTGCCCTTCTTCCTGTGTTTACTGATTCGGAACAATAAATACCATATGTAAAAATAAATAAATACCATATGTGCAGAACAGTCAGGGCTCTCAGTTCACAAGAGCATGAATCCCCTGACTCCATGGTTTTCTCTCATGACTGTCTTGTTTTCTTAGTCCTCCTGACAGCCCTGCTCTAGGCTCATTCACCCAGGTCTGGCCTCTAGTAACCATCAAGCCCTAAACTACTGGCCAAGTATTACTACAAATGGCCCTTGCTTTTCTGAGCTCTGCTGGGGGAAATCTAAGTAAATAAAATAAAATACATCAATAAATCTAAGAACACTGAGGGTGGGGATGTAGTAGAAAAAGGACTTGGTTTAACATGACCTGGCCTTTTACCTCATCACCTCCCAAAGCTGTACACCCATTCTTTCTCATATTAGAATCTGATGTTAAAACACCAGGGTTTTACCAGCTCATCTTCATTTTCCTTCCCAAAGAATAAAATCTGAGAGTTAAAGAGAGTGTATTGTGTGCTGAGGGGAAGATGTCCCCATGAACAACAACAACAACAAAAACTTGCTGTGCATAATATTATGAATTTATTTCAAAATAAAGTAAATACCTTGCAAATGAAAAACCAAGTACAGCAAATTAGTTTTGTTTTTGTTGTGGGGTGTCTTTTGTTTTTGGTTTTTGGTTTTTGGGCCTCACCCAGTGGCACTCAGGGGTACTTCTGGCTTTGCACTCAGAATTTGCTTCTGGCTCAGGGACCATATGGGATGCCGGGGCTCGAACCCAGGTCTGTTGGGTCAGCCATGTGCAAGGCAAATGCCCTACCACTATGCTATCATTCTGGCCCTGCAAATTAGTTTTCTTTATTGAATTCATGGCATGATTACAAACTCATGGACTGGTATAGTTATTTTTTATTTTTTGTGAAATAAAAATAAAACAAATGCTTTCTCAAATATATATTTTTTATTCTTTTGTTTTTGGGTCATACCTCAGGGGTTACTCCTGGCTCTGCATTCAGAAATCTCTCCTGGCAGGCTGGGGGGACCATATGGGATGCAGGGGATGGAACCCATGTTTGTCCTGGGTCAGTCGCGTGCAAGGCAAATGCCCTATCACTGTGCTAACACTCCGGCCCCTCAAATACATTTTATTGTTGTTGATGTTGTTGTTGTTGTTGTTAGGTTTTTGGGTCACACCCAGCAGTGCTCAGGGATAACTCCTGGCTCTGCGCTCAGAAATCACTCCTGGCAGGCTCAGGGGACCATATAGGATGCCGGGATTTGAACCACCGTTTGTCCTGGCTGGCTGCATGCAAGGCAAATACCCCACCATTGTGATATTTCTCTGGCCCCCTCAAACACATTTTAAATTTTGCTCTAAAATGTTTCTTTAGTACTTTATCAGGTATATCTACCAATCATATCATGTTAATTCATCAGTATAGGATCTTAGAATTGTTCACAGTCTTTCATTATTATAAATAATATCATAGAGACTGTCTTTCTATTCACTTTTATCCAAAAAAGAGATGTACAAAATATCTACTCATTGGTTTTAGCGATGCACGATAGCTTTGTTCTTTTTTTTTTTTTTTTTTTTTTTGGTTTTTCGGGCCACACCCTTTGATGCTCAGGGGTTACTCCTGGCTAAGCGCTCAGAAATTGCCCCTGGCTTGGGGGACCATATGGGCCGCCGGGGGATTGAACCGCTAGCGCTTGCAAGGCAGACACCTTAACCTCTAGCGCCACCTTGCCGGCCCCTCTTTTTTTTAAATTTAACAATTTTTTTCTTTTTTATTTAAATACCGTGGTTACAAGTTTGTTCATAATACACAGAGAATGAGTTCATGACATGCACACACAAAGAGAGAAAAGTAAAATGCCTGCCCAGATGGCCTAATATCTTGAATTGCACTCTACAGATCCAATCATGCTTTGCACATGGCATACGAAATGCTTAGGTCTGATCTTTGTTGTCTCTTACCTATCCCCCAAATGCTCATTCTTTTTTTTTTTTTTCTAAAAAGTAGATTTCTTCTTTATACAGTTCATTTTTCCAAATTTTATAGGAACTGGGATATGCAATTATTTAAATTTCTTCATAAGTTTAAAATAAACAATCCCAATCATACCAAAGTGTGAAGTGTGACAACTGTCACTTAGAATCAATGTGTAAGAAACAGTTAGTGGTAGGACTGTAATGAAACAGTAAAGTATCTAAAACCCCTATCTAAAATGAGCATTTACTTCCATGCACCAATAAAATAAAATAAAAAGGCAATGGCCCTATCTTTTTTATTTGGTAGGGAGAAGCCAGTAAAAACATTTTATGATTAATTCAAAGGTTTTTAAAAGAAGCAATTCTATGATATGAGACCCAAACCACCCATAATTACTACAAGAGAATAAAAAAGGTTAAAATGACTATTTTAGCCCACAGTAAAGGAAGAGAGAAAAAGTAGTGGACCCTAGGCATGGTCTCTTTCATGGCCTCTCATCTCCTACTTCTCAGCCTACCACTGACACAAGTTTCTTTCTTTCATTAGCCAAGATAGTCAGTCCAGTTGCTACATGTCCAGATTACATCTGGCCAGGAGAATTCCCGTTCCTCACCCTCTACCCACACAGATTATCCTGCTGGATAGCTTTAAATTAAGATTACTTTTTGTTTTTAGTGAAGTAAAATAATTTTATTTAAAGAAATATAAACACATGCACACGCACACACACATATACACAGATATGTTCAAGAGAGCACAGATTTATACAGAGTGAAAAAGGCTAAGAATACAAAAGTCAAGATGTGGGTGATAGTGGAGCCAGAAAGATAGCATGAAGATGAGCGTTTGCCTAGCATGCAGAAGAATGGTGGTTCAAATCCCGGCATCCCATATGGTCCCCCGAGTCTGCAGGGGGCGATTTCTGTGTGTAGAGCCAGAAGTGTCCCCTGAGCACTGCTGGGTGTGACCCAAAAACCAAAAAAAAAAAAAAAAAAGATGTGGGTGATGGGAATGAAAGTACAGCAGTAGGGCATTTGCCTTGCATGCGACCAATCTAGGATGGACCCGGTTCAATCCCCGGCATCCCAATTGATCCCCAAGCGATTATTGAGTGCAGAGCCAGGAATAACCCCTGAGAGCCGCTGAGTGTGACCCCCACAAAAATAAGTTAAAACATATGTGGGTGAATCTCCAAGGTGAAGAACACTCATAGAGAGCCGAGAGTTCACATCTTAGTGTGAGATAGGGCTGAACGTCTAAGGCAGAGAATATGCCCTATGAAGACTATATGATCTCCTTCACTTCCAGGCAAGCAATTTGGCCCAGTCAGTAGATAGGTAAGTATATCGTTTATAAATTTTGCTAAATTATCTTCTCCCTCCTACACCTAATAGTTGCAAGTAAACATGCATTGTCAAGCTTTAGTTGAATAGAGAAAAAGATGGGATTACAGATGCTAATGATTGCATGTTATTTGTGGGTAAAAGCATCCTCCAAACCACAGACAAATCTTTTACCACAAGCTGTGAAGAAAGAGGTGAAAATAATGATTGTTATCTTTCACTTTAACTGTCAAACATCAAATTCTGGCAAAATAATCTTGTTATTTGGCTCAATTAACCAGCAGGCACGAAGCTATACCCTGTTTCCACTTTTAGATTCTCTGAAATTATTTTTTAATTTTTTAATTTATTTAAAGAAAATGCATCACATAATTGATCATATTACATTTGTTTCCAGATGAGTGAAAACAAAAATTTTTAAAATAATGGAAATAAAACATTTAAAAAAATGAAATGGAAGAGAAGAGAAAATAAAGAAAGGAAAAGGAAAAAAGTACAATAGCAAGCTTATTTGTGAAAATTATATATGCCAATGAAGTCATTAATACAATGGCAGAAGGTTTAGTAAGCTTTTGAATGATATGTCCAGTTTGTTGGGTGTTGTAAACTGGCGTGTTGCTTTAGAAATGACACCGCCGGATGTGGCCCAAAAACAAAAATAAAAAACAAAACAAAACAAAAAAAACCCACAAAGACATCTAATGTCCATCAATTTTCCTTTGTACAAATGGACATCAGAGAAGCCTGGAGACTTAGATGAGACTAGGCTAAATTGGGAGTGTTGGCAAAAAAAAAAATGTGAAAAAAAGTAGGAAAAAAGGCTTAAGAAGCAGAAAAAAAAGAAGACGAGAGGAGAAGTATGCTAGAAGGTAGCTAGATACAGAAGGAGGTCTGAGGGGGAAATTAACAGAAATAGTTCAATAATTCCTTAAACATAAAATCATGTTTATCATTTCAAAGCACTTCCACACATAATTTTTCAAACTTCAGTCCTTTGAAATGTTTGCCACTGTCTGTAATATCTTGCCCTCTTTCCCTCTCTGATAGCAGTAACAACAATCATTGTAAAAATAAGTGCCAACAACAGTAAAATCAGTTTGGCTATTCAAAAAGATGAGCAGTGAAAAAAAACCCAATCCTTTTGATCCTCTTCTCACAAAACATTCGTTGTTTAGGGGTCCCAACCCACAAACAATGGGTCCTTGCTGCAGCCTAATGCTTCACAGGGTGAGTGAGTGGGTGAGTGAGTGACAGCCAGTCACAGGAGCAAGATATTTTTCTCTCTTAGTCTTTGGATTCCTCACAGGGGGACTGAGGCTCACTTACCAGACACTTCCACGCCATACACTGTACTTTAAAAAGGTTTGGAAGAAAGTTGAAAAAGAGTTTTGGTGGTTGAGTTAGTCTTGGGTGTGATAGTGCAGACTGAAGGCATTTGGGAAGTTGAGGAACTTGGAATTAACCAATAAGGGAAAAAGGCCCGTAAAAAGTGTGATATGGGGGCTGGAGCGATAGCACAGAGGTAGGTGTTTGCCTTGCATGCAGCAGAGCCAGAACTGGTGGTGGTTCGAATCCTAACATCCCATATGGGCCTCTGAGCCAGGAGTGATTTCTGAGCTCATAGCTAGGAGTAACCCCTGAGCACTGCCACTGGGTGTAACCCAAAAACCAAAAACAACAACAACAACAAAAGTGTGATATGGACAAAACTGCAATGGAAATGATTCATTTGCCAGGAAAAGAGACATAGTCTATTATTCAAGTATGGAAGGAATTCATTCAGTCTCAAAGCAAGGTGGGGCTAGGAAGTGAATGGATGGAAGAAGAATAGAATAATATCTCTTTGGGGGGGGCATGCCGGGAGGCGCTAAGGGGTTACTCCTGGCTTTGTGCTCAGGAACTTCTCCTGGCAGTCTTGGGGGACCATATGAGATGCCGGGAATCAAATGTGGGTCCCTCCTGAGTTGGCTGCATGCAAGGCAAACACCCTACCACTGTGTTATTGCTCTAGCCCAATATATATATATATATATATATATATATATATATATATATATATATTTTTTTTTTTTACTAATACTTCTAATTCTGGCTTATTCTAGGTTATCTGATATATACCTTGTTTTAAAAAAAAAATACTTCCCAGGCCAGAGAGGTAGCACAGCAGTAAGGCATTTGCCTTGCATATAGCCGACCAGGGAAGGACCCAGGTTTAAACCCCAGAATCCCTATGGTCCCCTGAGCCTGCCAGGAGCAATTTATGAGCACAGAGCCAGAAGTAACCCCTGAGAGCCATCAGGTGTGGCCCAAAAACAAAAACAAAAAAAGAACTTGTTTGGGGCTGGAGCGATAGCACAGTGGTAGGGCATTTGCCTTGCATGCAGCTGACCCAGAACAGACCTGGGTTTGATCTCCAGCATCTCATATGGTCCCTCAAGCCAGGAGCGATTTCTGAGCCTATAGCCAGGAGTATCACCTGAGCATCACCAGGTGTGGCCCAAAAAGCCAAAAAAAAATTACTTCCCATGAAGAAACCATAATATTTGCCTTACTTTTGTTCCCACATCCATATTTCTCCTGGGCATCCGCAGACAAAGATCTAAATGCTCATCAAGCTGAATGTTTCCCTAAATCTCAAAGATAGGGGGCAGTACCAGTTCTACCCAATAGCAAAAATGACAAAATAGGAGAGATTAGCACTGTCTGGCTGGATCCAGCTATGGTTATGATACTGAGAAGTCACCCTGAAGCTATGCACTTTATGAACTTGTAAACTTTTTGAACAAGCTCTCTGTAAACTTGTTCACACATAAAGATATATGAGGTTTATCATTTAACTTTTATTATAGAATGGGAAAGCCTAGAGATGCCTGGAAAATGATCTATCTTAGAATTGTATTGATGTGGAAATAGGATCCATTAATGCTGGGATACCCATGGGGTACATGAATGAATACTCATGGTCATATGTCTTTGGGATATATTTTTTCTTCACCCAAATGACAATCAAAGGTTCAAGGACAGAGAAAGCAATAGAGGGTGATTCACTCGCTGGTAGCCCATAAGATCCATCACACAGAAAAATCTAAGCTAGGGTTGGGGAAATGACTCAAAGGGTCATCTGAGAGTAGTTCATTCAATGGAAAACCAGACCTTTTTCACCAACAAATAATGCAGGTACAAGCCAAGATATGCATTTTACAAGACTGAAACTAGAGCTTGGTTTCCCTATCTCATGTTTTCTTTTTTCAAAACTTTAAAAATTAAATAAGAAGAAGTTTTATAGCAGAAAGAGAAAAGGAGAGAGGATAAGGGATGGTGGATTGGTAGAAAAGAAAAACAAAATCTCTGCCTCTCTCTTTCTACCTTTTTCCACACACATATGGCACATGCTTAGAGTCATTATTTGATATCCAGATGTGCCAGGATGTCTTTTGGTTACCAAATACATTCTGCTATGATCCAGGAATATCATTTAAAATGAAAAAACGAAGAACATATTCTGTGCAGCCTTAGGTCTATAATTCATATACATTTGTAAAGAAATTCTTGACTTAATGATCCCCCAGTTTGGTCTAGCACATAGGTCTCCCCATATTCCTCAGTCCAATTAAGTTTCCTTTCTCGATAGCCAAGATTTTGGGTGTTTCAATAAAATCACTTTGAGTGTTCTAATTTCTATGATTTCTTGTGACGTGGACTAGGGTTAGTGGTTGAATAGCCACATTCAGTGGCAAATCTTTTTTTTATAAAATTTTACTTCCTTCATTTAAGCACCATGTTTACAAATTTGATTATTGTTGTGTTTAAGTCATACAATGTACAACATCCTTCACCAATGCACCTTTCCCATCACCATTACCAATGTCTCCCATTTCCCTCCAATCCCTTACCTTCATCTCTGCCTTGATCTAGGGCAGGCAAATTGCTTCTCTCTCTCTGTCTCTCTCTGTCTCTCCTCTCTATTTCCTTTATGACTGTGGTTTGCACTATTGTTAGTGCACTGTTGCACTACTATTAATGTGCATGTTAGTTTCTCCCCTTTCAGCACCAAGTTCTTGTCCAGAGCAATCAGTTCCATATATCATTGTACTAGTACTTCTCTACTCTAGCTATACTCACTGCTTTTTATAGCAAGCTTTCTACGCTGGGCTGGATCTCCTGAACTTTTTCTCTACTGTCTCTGGGTACCATTACTCTATTCCACAAATGAGTGAGACTATTCTATATCTATTCCTTTCCCTCTGACTCATTTCACTCAGCATAATAGTCTACATATCCATCCATGTGTAAGCAAATGTCTTGACTTAATTTTTCTTAATGGCTGCATAGTATTTCGTTATGTAGATATGCCACAGTTTCTTTAGAAGAGGCACTATTTTTTATTCTGCTTACTTCAACCAGGGAGTTGAAACTAGCTATCTTTGTCTTGGTTGCCTTTCTAAACCTTAACTGGCACCATCTGCTGCTGTACTCCTGTGCCAAAATTCCCTCCATAGGATGATGGAATTTAGCCTTAGGTGAATGAGCCTGAAGCAGGAATACCACAGGATTAAGAAAACAAGACAGAAAATAGAGAAAAACATTGGGTCAGGGGGCTCCCAGTCTCATGGACTGAAAATTGTGACTGTCCTCCAGGTAGGCCATTTATTGTTCAGAGATCATCAACATGGAAGGAAGGGCAGCTGCCATGCTAAACAAGCTTAAGTGAATTTTTATATCTCAAAAAGGGGTGCTTAATGAAAGTGGAAGCTAAGGTAAAATCCCTGAAGATTGTCTTCCTCCAGGAGAGGTGGCAGATAAAAGACAATACTGGACTCCCACTCACAGGATATTCTTGATGAGCACCTGCATTCATGTAATTTAGAAATTAAGGACGCTCATATCTTTCTGCCCCTCTCCTTAAAAAATCAACTCTCTGGGGCCGGGCGGTGGTGCTAGAGGTAAGGTGCCTGCCTTGCTTGTGCTAACCTTGGACGGACCATGGTTCGATCCCCTGGCATCCCATATGGTCCCCCAAGCCAGGAGCAACTTCTGAGCGCATAGCCAGGAGTAACCCCAACTCTCTAGCTAACCTTGTTTATTTCTTGGATATATTTATATCTGACAATGGCATTCAAATTTGGACAAAAAGTGTGTGTCCTGAAAGGTGATCTTGGTTACTATATCAAGGTTTCCTACTATATCAACTGGAGCCTCAAAATCATCAAAAACAAAATTCAGGGCCAGAGTAGTGGTGCAGCGGTAAGGCGTTTGCTTTGCACATGCTAACCTAGGATGGACCTTGGTTCAATCACCCAGTGTCCCATAGGGTCCCCCAAACCAGGAGCGATTTCTGAGCACATAACCAGGAGTAACCCCTGAGCGTCACAGGGTGTTGCCCCCCCCAAAAAAAAAACCCTAAATTCTCTTTGGACTATTTTTCAGTAGCTTCAGGATTTAACCAACCATTTTTGACTTTCCTTTCCTCTAACTCAGAAAAAGATACCAATGAAGATTTTGGCTGTAAGTGTTTTCTATTCCTCTGTTCTCCTGACTTGGTTCACTCTTTCTGGTCCCAGTTTGATATCTGGAGACTATTGGAGACAACAATATTCTCATAAATGGATTACTTTGTCAACATCCCTTTCTATTCCTCCTCTAGTGTACTTCTTTTGTTAAAGCTGCTCTGTTTTCTTAAGTCGATCTGGAGCTATTTTCCTGACAACCTCCAAAGAAATATGCACCTCAAGAATGTGACAGTGAGTGTGCTTTCTTATTGGTCTGACATGACTTAGCCTTGAGTCAGTTACAACCTGTGCCTTCTACCTCACTGTATCTACAGTTACAGAAATGCTGGATGGTAAAATGGTGACTCAGACCTACTAGAAATGGAAAAGAGAATTTAATAGTTCAAAAATAAATGTTAGGAGTCAAAGCAGAAGGTAGGTTCATGGGAAAATTAAATAGCCAGACCAATATTAGAAAGAGAAGGATGATCTCTTGAGGTCATTCCTAATTTATAATAGGATAAGCAAACTAGCTTAAAGGGCCTGTATTACATGTAAGTCCAAACTGCAAATTGTAAGTCTGAGTATCACAAGCTCTCTAAGTAATTCGTGAACATTTCCCTCTAATCCCAATCCAAGATATTCAACAACAAAAAACATTAGAAAGACAACAGACATGTGTGGAAACTTCTGAGGGATGGGATAAGGTATAATTGTGTGCCTTTTTATGAGTGTATATTGACCAATACATATTCCTGACCCCTACATTCTTTTGTTTATTTTGATTTTGGAGGTCATACGCTGCAGTGCCCAGAGCTTACTCTTGGCTCTGCACTCAGCAATCACTCCTGGAAGGATCAACAGTAAATAGAAAATGTTTCTGTCCTTCCTAGATGGAATTCTGTCTGAATCATGAAGAAGTCAGTAAGGCAATGAGATATTTAAAAAGAAAAAAATAATGGATGAACACATAGAATCTATAGTAAGTTATAGGACACATGAGATCCTAAAATTAAATACAAATTCTTAAAAATTATCGAGTAACTCTTATGCATGTATAAAGAAAGAAAAGGCCCATGTAGAATCTGGAGGGAGAAGCAGGGCCACATATCACTCAGGGTGACTCATAACCTGGGATGAACTCAGACTTCAGAGGTTCTTTCAGAAGAACAACGAGTCTGAACTTCACAAAGGACACCAATATACGGGGTGGAGGACACCACACCCAGTAATGCTAAAGGTTTACACTTGGCTCTCTTCTCACGGACCATTCCTGTGGGCTTGTGGGACCATACCTGGTACACAGGAACAAAGGGTTGAACCCTGGTTGGCCAGGTGCAAGGTAAGCACCTAATCTGCTATATTATCTCTCTGGTAGATGGCTGATTTTAATGTTCTTTACCATTTTTCTCAGAAAGCTATCATAATGGGTCTCATCTATATAGGCAATCCTTTACTCATATCACCATAAACTAGGCCCAAGTCCAGACAGCTTTGATTATATTTTTTGTTTGTTTGTTTGTTTTTGGCCACACCCAGTGGTACTCAGAGGTTATTCCTGACTATTTGCTCAGGAGTTCATTCCTGGTGGTGTTTAGAGGATCATATGGCATGCTGGGGATTGAACCTAGGTTGGCCATATACAAGACTAACACACTACCCACTGTGCTAACACTCTGGCCCCTGGTGTTTTGCAGTTACTACTGATGTTTTTACATATTCTTGGACTCAGAAAAAAATCTTACATTTGATCTAAGTGTATTCTCCTAATAGTAAACATAATGCAGAAAGGGAGCTAAGATGGTGGAGAAGGGGTCCAGAACACAAGAAAACACAGAACTAACTAAAGACCTATGAGGAAGTGAAAAATGATAAGCATCAAATAGCTCTAAGGGAATTTTTACCTGAGGAATCTCCCAATATTACAGAGTTGCTGAAGCAGAACAGCTCAGTGTTGAGAGAGGTGCAAAATTAATTGACTGATGCAGGCCAAGCACTGAGGTAAAGGAGATACCTATAGTCCCCCAAACCATATATACACACTGGGCATGGTGTTGGGCAAGTCCCTCACCCTGATAAAGTCCTGGTAGCTGTACACACAGACCTACCCTACAACCGCTACCATGTCAATGACCCAACTTCACCAATTTCTCACTAATCTCTATAGAGACTTCCCAGTCAACAAAAACTCCAGGTATGGTGGTTTTTGTAGCTGATACCTCCAAGGACAGTTTGAAGCCAGGACAGATGGACTCTGACCTGACACCCCTCTAGTCCTTCTGGAAGTCCTGACAACCATGCCCATGATCCAGAGCAGACTACCATGCCTGTTCAAGCAGCCAACATCATCGATTCATATAATTCTCGAAATAGCACAACTAGCAGCAGAAATGCATAGATACACAGTTTCCTCAGTTGATCACACTAGGCTTCCCCATCCCATCCTGCCAGGAATGGGGTGGAGGGGGCCCAAGTGCCCAGCCCTGCTGAACCCTGGCTGCTACACAAACAGATCCACCCTACAACTACCATCAAACTAATGTTTCAGCTTCACTGCCTTTTTGCTTATCTAGAGACTACTACCCACCAAAAATTCCAGTTATGCTGGTTTTGTGGCTGACATCTCCAGGAAGGTTTGGAGCTAGGTGGGCCACCTCTCCCTTATGCCTCTGTACTTACTGACGTCCCAGCAGTTATACTCACAAACCACCATTGTAGCTAGGTGAGCTCCTTGGCCCAGCTCCATATAGCCTCAAAATCATGAACTGAGTTTCTGCATAATTTTAATGCTGGCTCCAATTAGAAATAAACCAAATTCGAGGTAAATTTATCATAGAAGCCACATAAGCTCAACAACAAAAAATCAACAATGGGGGCCCGGAGAGATAGCATAGCGGCGTTTGCCTTGCAAGCAGCCGATCCAGGACCAAAGATGGTTGGTTCGAATCCCGGTGTCCCATATGGTCCCCCGTGCCTGCCAGGAGCTATTTCTGAGCAGACAGCCAGGAGTAACCCCTGAGTAATGCCGGGTGTGGCCCAAAAACCAAAAAAAAAAAAAAAATCAACAATGGAATGTTTAGCTATTAGTAAACAGTTTAGAAAATCTTCAGAGAATGACATACAGTACCATTGTGAGATTTGTGATATATGACAATTTTCACAAAAAATTTTCCCAATAATTCCATTACCATTTAGTTTTATTAAGCAATATTAGGTAAATTATTAAAGCATAAAGCGCAGGTTTCAGGGAAATTGGGAAACTGGTGACCTGAGTGGAGGGAATGTTACATGGAGGTTGGTATTTGTGTCAGAATATTGAATGTCAGAAATAACTGTATTACAAGTAACTCTGTAAAGCACAGTTTCTAAATTTAATAACAAATAATTACCCAGAGTTTAATGAAGCTCTACTCACACAAGGTCTGAGCAGGAGGCTAGACCCATTTTAGAGGGCTCCAGGCCAGCAACTGGAGTGAGGGGGTACACATCTGGGAACCCACGCAGGAAGGCAAACTGCCAGTATATCAGAAATTGACTGACTGACTGACCACATAAAATGTTTTCTTCCCATAACACACCCCAGTCCATGAGTCCCCATTCACTGAGACTCAAAGAGGAAATCTGATCCCAGAAATAAGGAAGGCTGGTTCTAGTATGCAAACTCAGGGGCTGAGACAAAGTGGACAGAGACAAAGCATCCGGAGCTGTGGGGATGCAGAGAGGCAGCACTGGGTTGAATGGCGAAGCCTCAGTAGAGTCCAATGCTACACAAACCCACCCCCACAGACTTTGAACTGGTGAAAGCAAACGCTAGATTACAATCCAAGCTTGCAAAAAACTGAACTCTCAGCTCCTAGCCCTCAAAATGCAGCAGACAGCAGAATAGATGTGTGCAAACAAAATCTTGGAAGTGTCCCCAAGTACCCTGTATAAAGGAGCTATATAAACACATATGAAAATTTCAAAGTGTCCAGGGTTAGGTGGTCGACTGGTGAGGAAAATACAAAGCAGATCTTTCCTTATAGGCTCTTTAGTGTTGTTTTTTTTTTGTTTTTGTTTTTTTTTTTTTTTTGGTTTGTTTGTTTTGGGCAACACCCAGTGGTGCTAGGAGTTACTCCTGACTCAGCACTCAGAAATCACTCCTGGCAGGCTCAGGGGACCTTATGGGGTGCAGGGGATTGAACCTGGGTCATCCATGTGCTATCACTCCATCCCCATATAAGGCTATCTTATAAGGAACTCAGGTTTTATTTGGTTTAAACATAATCAGGGATATAGCTTAGAACTATATATATATATATATATATATATATATATATAAACCTGTTGTACTCCTGAGACATACAAGAAGACACAATCTGGAAGAGGTGATTGGAACCTGACTATCCCAAAAGGGCAGAATATCTAAGTAAAGTGGAAGATAGTAACAGCTGGTTAATGACTGGGGATATATCTATATATACATATATATCTATATCATATATAGATATATATGTATATATAGTAGAAGGGTGCAACCCATAGTACCCTAAATAGTTCTCTGAGTACTAACGGGAGTGATCCCTGAGTCAGGAGTAAACCCTGAGCACAGCCAAATGTGTCCTCCAAACAAAAATAAAAATCATGTTCAATAAAACAATGACAATCTTCACACACAATCTATATAAATGATGGCAATATATTTCTCTATTTCCATAATCTCAATCTCAATTGCCTGAACTCACTGAACAAAAGACAGAGTAGACAAATGGGTCTTAAAATTGAACCCAAGCTTTTGTTGCTTGCAAGTGTCACACTTGAATAGTCCCATAAATACAAATAAATACAATACATATAAATGAGTTCAAAGTAAAGGCATAAAAGAATTTAATGGACAAATATTTACCTTAAAAATGCCAGGGTAGGGGCCGGGCGATGGCGCTAAAGGTAAGGTGCCTGCCTTGCCTGCGCTAGCCTTGGACGGACCGCGGTTCAATCCCCCGGTGTCCCATATGGCCCCCCAAGCCAGGAGCAACTTCTGAGCACATAGCCAGGAGTAACCCCTGAGCATTACCGGGTGTGGCCCAAAAACCAAAAAAAAAAAAAAATGCCAGGGTAGGCTGGAGTGATAGTATAGTGGGGAGGGTACTAGCCTTCATATAGCTGACCTGATTTTGATCCCCAACCCCACATATGGTACTACAAACTTGCCAGGAGTAATCCCTTAACACAGAACCAGAAATAAGTCCCGAGAATCACCAGGTGCGACCCACCCCACCCCCCAAATCCAAAATACCAGGAAATTCATATTTATATGAGAAAACATGGATTTCAAATTTAAAAAGTTCTAAGGGACAGAGATAGGTGTTTGGGGGGGTTGCTTGTTTATTTTTGGTTTTGGGGTCCCACTTGGTTTATCTCCAGGGTTACACCTGGCTCTGTAATTAGAAATTATTTCTGACAGGCTAAGGGAAGCATATGAGATGCTAGGGATCACACCCAGGATGGAAATGTGCAAAGCAAATGCCCTACCCATTGTGCTATTGCTCTGGCCCCAGAAGCTCGATATTTTATAAGGATCAAGAGAGGAAGATTGGAGGGGACTGTGGGACTGTGGAAAGAAGCTGAAACTGCAGATGGTTGTAGATGGTGACACTATATTTCTGAAACATTATTATTAACACTATTATAAATCATGGTGCCATGGGGTTGTACATTGGGCAGGGCATTTTCCTTGCAGGTGGCCAACCAGAATTCAATTTCCCACATCCCATATGATCCCTGGAGCACCATCAGGAGTAATTCCTGATTGCAGAGCCACTGCTGGGTGTGGCCTCACTCAACTTCTCTCAATAACAAATAAACAACATATGCCTAAGTAAAAAATAAAGCAAATACATAAATATTGATGAGAGATGGTAAGTAAGTGATAGTGAGAGATAGCCAGGGAGAGATAGTGAGATAGAGAGATGCCACACATCAGGACACTGGTAGACTCAAGGAAAAACCCTTTTTGATTTCATGTAGAGCCTTTCTGTACTCTAAGGAAAAATAAAATTACTCTTCTATTTTTTTAGAACTATTAAATCTAACAAAAATGCTGTTTCAAACCTTTTGTTTTAGAAAATTATCTACTTATTTTATTTGTTAGATGAATTATTATCAAAATGGATTGGTACAAACTCTTAATCACAATCTTTTCTTCTACTCTCATGAATTTGACCAGGGGCATTTGCTGTACTATTGCTGATTCCACTGAAAATTATTTCTTTCTGAAATAAAAAACTACTATTTATTTAACTGAAAGCCTTCCCCCCTACCAGGGGCTTTGTGTAATGCCCATATTAATTGTCATGCCTTTGCACCCCTGACTTTCATTTCTTCTTCACATTCTCTGCCATAGATGAAGGATGTAGAACAAATGTGTCAGATCTGTGTGCAAGGGGGGCGGGAGAGGGGCTGAATGTGTGGCTGTGAGTGTGGAGAGGGTGTTTAAGAGGCTCTGTTTGTGTGTGGGAGTCAAGGTTCAAAGAGCAAGAATGTGTGTTAGAATTCTGCGGCTGTTCAAAACTATGCATAATAGCTTTGGTTTTTAATTTCAGGCTTCAATTAAAACTGATTTTCAGTCACTGAACATGTATCAGTCCTCTCACAGTTCAAAATAAATATAACAAAATGAACATAGACTTTAGGGACCCATGAAATTTTAGGGAAGAATTGCAGAGACCCTGGTGCGAAGTATCATCTGTCACCCTTTCAAATGTAACTTGACATTTTACAACTTGACATTAACACTGTTTAATATATTTATAGTCAATTACACTTTTTTTCCCCACCTACTGGAACTAGAAAATTTCCCTAACACACAGATATTCATCAGAATGCACTGGTTCTTGTGGTGGGTTTTCCTATTATCCAGAATGTTATTGTTATGTTTTAGAAAGACTGAGTTTATAAACATAAGTATGTTTTCATGTGATTGCTTTCTTAAAAACGTATTACATTAAGAGCACTTGTATAAGAATTAATTTTCTTAGGTCCAGAGAGAATAGAGGGCATAAAGTGCTTGCCTGGCATGTCATTGAACCCATTTGAATCCTTGGCACTCGTATGGTTCCCTGAGCACCACTAGGAATTATCTCCAAACATAGGGCCACAGTTATGCTTTGACTACTGCTAGGCCTGCCTGAATCTCTCCTCCACCCAAATTCAATATTCCTAGGGACTAATAAAATAGCTCAATTGGTAGAGCACATACTAGCATGTGTAAGCTTGAGCTTACATGGTCTTCCCTTAGCAACTACTGGGTGTGGTCTTGGGGTCTACCAATGCAGCCTGGTAGCCTCTAAACAACGTTGAGTGTAGCGTTGGGCTCTGAGCATTGCCAGAAATAGAATCTATCATGTTGAAGTCTATCCCGACAGATAGACCTGCTAGCCCACGTTGTTGGAAACAACTCAGAGAAGATTGTGGCTTACCTGATGCTCAGCCTGCCTATTGGGCCTGGGAAATGGCTGCCCAACAGACAACTGACCAAGCAGGAAAAAACAGAAAGAAAATAAAAAGGAAGAACAAAGGGGAAAGGAAGTAAGAAAAGCGTGAAGGTTAGGAAAAATAGGAGAAAGAAGAGGAAGGGTGAACTGAAGGATGAAGGGAAGAGGAGGCAGGAGAATGCTGGAAGGAGAGAAGTGATCAGGGTAAGAGGAGAGAAGAAAGCAAGGAAGTGGAGAAGAAAGGACAAAAGGAAGAAGGAGTAGAGAAAGGAGGAAAGAAGGACGGAAGGAAGAAAGAAAGGGAGGATATACTAAAAGGGAAAGTGGGAGAGGTGGAAAAAGGAAAAAGGAAGACAGTACATATGGGCAGCAATTGCTCCATCTTCCCCAAGACTGTTCTCTGTTGATGTCTAAGACATTTGTAAGGTCACCTCTGTGATGATGGTGGTGAGCCTTTGTTTCTGCAAGATATTACCAAGGTTTATGGCTGGGAGAATGGGCTTGGTTTTAGTTCCTTCAAATGAGGTTCTGACCAGAGGCCCCCATGTTTCAGTTGTTTGTGAGCTTTCCAGATTACGCCTGCCTAGTGAACTTCAAGCTCAGGTTCAGATGTCAAAGTCTTTTAAAGAGACAGCTTAACCAAATCACAAAGTTGAGTATAAAAATCTTGAAACAAATAACCAATCTATTGGTTTTCTTTGCTTGAAGCCTGTAGTAAGGTAAAATACTAGCATAACAATTACTTAAAAATGTGGGAATGACTTGGAATCAAGAGAAAAATCCGAACTATCTCTCTAGCTGTAAAGGGAGATTTCTGTAAGAGATTTAGAACTAGTTCCCATTGCATCAATCAGTTATCTATTGATACTTTGATGAGGGGAAGAGAGGAAAAGAATAGAGCAGGCAGGGAAGAAGGAAGGAGGAAAGAGATAGCAAAAGATGGAAAGATAAAAAGGACATTTGTAATTGTAGCTATAATCTAGCAAATGTATATCAGTGATTGATATTGCTAAAGTTGGAGGATATTGTGGGTGAAGCTTTATTTTTATTTTTTGTCTTGTAATAATATATTTACTTAAGCACCATGATTACAAATATGATTAAGTTGGGTTTCAGTCATAAAAAGAACACCCCCCCCTTCACCAGTGCAACATTCGCACCACCCATGCCCCCACCTCCCTCCTACCTCACACCCTGCCTGTATTCAAGACAGGCATTCTACTTCTCTCACTCATTAACGTTGTCACGATAGTTGTTAGTGTAGTTATTTCCCTAACCGTACTCATCATTCTTTGTGGTGAGCTTCATACTGTGAGCCAATCCTTTTGGCCCTCATCTCTAGTGTCTCTGGACATTATTACAATAATGTCTTTAATTTTTCTTAAAACCCATAGATGAGTGAGACTGTTCTGTGTCTTTCTCTCTCTCTTATTTTACTCAGCATAATAGTTTCCATGTCCATCCATGTAGGGAAATTTCATGACTTCACCTCTCCTGACAGCTGCATAATATTCCATTGTGTATATGTACCACAGTTTCTTTAGCCTTTCATCTGTTGAAGGGCATCTTGGTGGGTAAAGCTTTAAAAAGAAAACAAGGAACCCTGAAGAAAAGGAGACCTTAGTTATTTAATTGCAGAAATCTTCAGTTACATGGAAAGCAGAAAATATGCTTCATGAATTTAATAATTTTGCTAAAGAACATGCTACTAACTGAAGTTCTCAAAGACACAGTTTACTTATAATAGGAAGTGAAAAGAAAGATAGAGAAAATTGATAAGTTCATAACTTTAGAAATTCTCAGATTCACTAGATAGATTTAAAAATTGATCAAATTCAGGTCATGAAGTTAGATCAAAGCAGTGAACACTTTGCATGCAGGAGACCTGGTTTCAATCTTGCACACAAAAGTGTCTAGAGCACTTTGCCAAGAGTAGCTTCTGAGTTCCAGGTGTCATTCCCAAGCCAAAACAAATATAATATGTGTACATATATATGTAGTGTATATGAACATACAGTATATGTATCTGTGTGTATTCCAACAGCAGACCTATCACCAGTAATCCTGTTTCCCTCCAGTGATGTCCCAAGGGTCTCTTCCAGCTACCCAATCCCCTTCCAATGTATACATAGTTCTAGGCAAAATCTCCAGTTTCAATGATTTTGGTCACTTGTTGCATATTTACTGTTTATTTATATCCCACATGTCAAAAAACATACTGAAGAAGTATTTTTTGAGAAGGGACTGTGTCTCAGTAGAGTACATGCCTTGAAATGTGTACGGCTATTTTTAGCCGTACCAAAAAATATGAAAAAAAAAAAAAAAAGTGAGGGGCCGGGTAGGTAGCGCTGGAGGTAAGGTGTCTGCCTTGCAAGCGCTAGCCAAGGAAGGACCGCGGTTCGATCCCCCGGCGTCCCATATGGTCCCCCCAAGCCAGGGGCGATTTCTGAGCACATAGCCAGGAGTAACCCTTGAGCGTCAAACGGGTGTGGCCCAAAAACAAAAACAAAAACAAAACAAAAAAAAAAAAAAGAAAAAAAAAGTGTTTTGGTTTTGAGTAAGATTCACATCCAAGGCACTGCCAGGAAGAAGACTTATAGACAAGTCAGGAGTGCTCCATAAAACCTTTTGTTAAGGGCCAAAGCCATAGCACAGTGGTAGGGTGTTTAACTTGCATGTGGCCAATCTAAGACGGACCTTGGTTTGATCCCCTGGTGTCCCATATGGTCCCCCAGCCAGAAGCAATTTCTGAGTGCATAGCCAGGAGTAATTTACCCTTGAGCATCACAGTGTGTGGCCCAAAAAGCAAACAACAACAACAAAACAAACAAATAAACAAAAACACCTTTTGTTAAGACCTTCAAAGATCAATGGTAGAAGAATTAATTATTTTGTATATGTATATGTATATGGCCCAGGGTTTAATCCCTGGTACTTAAAAACGAACAAAAATAAAACCCACCAAAACCAAGAATCTTCAAGGATTAAAACAGGTGCCTTAGACTTTAACAATATTAAAATTGGCCTCATAGAGGCCAGAGCGGTGACGCAAGTGGCAAGCGTCTGCCTTGCCTGTCCTAGCCTAAGACAGACCAACCCCTGAGCACCCACAAAAAAGTTTGATAAAAGCAGAAAAGGGATTTTGAGGTGCAAAAAGGAGCATAATTGTTATGGAATAACAATTCAGGTATAATTCACGTGACCAGAGCCAGGAGTAGCCCTTGAGCCTCACCAGATGTGGCTTTCCCCCCAATAGCAGGGGAGTGGTACATCTAATGACTGATTTTTTCCCTTCTCCCAAAAATGTGCTCAAAGTGCTCTGCTGGCATCTATTCAATATACAACCATTCCACCTATGAGGAGTGCTTTCTCTTTAGGTGCCTCACAAGCAAGGCTTTTTGCTACACCCACCAAAATCAGGGTTCTTGATTTTAGGAAATAATGAAGGATAATTATCAGGAAATAATTCAAAATAAGAGAATAAGTGAAACGCAGATAGTCACTGTTAATTTTAGACTAGAGTAATGTAGTACTCTCTGTATTTGCTCTTGACCCAGGAGACAAAAAAGGAGGAAAGTCGTTTTACTAGCATACTTCCTTAAACAATGCTGGGTATAGCTCTAGGCCCGCAGGGGTCTTCAAACTACGGCCCGCGGGCCACATTTTGTATTTATTCCCATTTTGTTTCTTCACTCTAAATAAGATATATGCAGTATGCATAGAAATTTGTTCATAATTTTTGTTTTTACTATAATCTGGCCCTCCAACAGTCTGAAGGACAGTGAACTGGCCCCCTGTTTAAAAAGTTTGAGGACCCCTGCAGTCTAGGGACTCTCAAGCATCTCCGGATAGTGACCTTGGAACCCCTCACCCCACCCCACACTGCTAAGATTGCCCAGGAATTTCCTAATACTGCAGGACACAAGCAGCTCTGCATCCTCAGACTCCTGTACTAAACCACTGGCCCTATGGGCCAAGAATTCCTGATAGGGACTCACACATCCTGAGTAGTACTTGGGAGATACCATCACCATCACCACCACCCTCCCACACACAGAGCAGAAAAAAAAGAAAGCAAAAAGAACAAATTATTATGTGCAACCTATATTCATGGGAATGAACACTGGAAAGAAGCTGGGAGCTGCTTTGAGAGCCGCCAACCAAAATAACCAAAGTATGTATTTCTTAGCATCTCATTTCAAATGAAAGTCTGACTCAAAGATATGTCTGTTTGGAATTTTTCATTGTATGTTCCCACATTTTTTCAGAAAAGTATAGGCCTTTTTAAGTCAAGGAAAAGAGTCCCAAGCAAAGCTAGCACAATCTTTAGAAACCATAACCTTTTTTGTGGACCCAAATGGTAGAGATACCTAATATTTTAGTACAAATGGGAACAGTTGTCTTCCAGACAATGATTTCTTATCCAGAGGGTATGGCAGAACATCCCCCATTTTACCAGTGTGTATAGATAGTAGTCAAAGAGATGATTCACCACCTAGTATCTCCTTCAGCACCCTGCTCAGAGAATACATAAGTGGACTCAACAGGAGCAGGAGAGCTAATGCAGTGGGTAAGGCATGTATCTTGCATACAGCGACCTTGTTTGATTCTTGATCCCTAGCATCACTTATAGTTCCCAAACTTAACCAAGAGTTATCCCTGAGTGCAGGGCCAAGAGTACAAGCTGAGTACAGCTGGGTGTGGCCTCCTAAAACAACAACAACAACAAAAACAAACAAAACAAGAAAACCTAACAAAATGAAAAAGAAAATAACTCTAAACAAAAAAAGAAAAAATAATAACTCAGCAAGCCCCATTTAGGGTGTCCCAAAACGTCCCTATTTTATCCCAATTTTTATATATGCATGACAAATAAATTCGGAAACAGTACTAAAGCAAGTGGCCTGATTGTGACGCTGAGTAATTGTTGGTTGTTCACTTTATACTTAACCTTGTACAACATATTCTCTAGGCCTCAGACTTATCAACAAGCAAATCCTTTTTCCCTGACTACTATCTTTGATGCTGGCTCTAGGAAAGATGAGAAGAAGAAGAAATGCTCTACTCAGTGCAACACCAGCTGCTGTAATGCAGAGAGGACAGAGGCTGTAGAGGCTAAAGTCCAAGAGTAAAAGAATATGTAGATTATGATAATAATTCCAGTTCCAAGGTGGCAATATATACAGGCTGCCTGCTTTGAAGAATTAGGAGCTATCAATCACTATCAATCACCCCTTCTTCCTTTTCCTCCCTTAGATCCTCCAATGCTAGGCAGAGAATTCTTTTTTTTTTTTTTTTTTTTTTAATGCATAATTTTTTTTTATTTAAACACCTTGATTACATACATGATTGTGTTTGGGTTTCAGTCATAAAAGGAACACCACCCATCACCAGTGCAACATTCCCATCACCCAAGTCCCAAATCTCCCTCCTCCCCACCCAACCCCCGCCTGTACCCTAAACAGGCTCTACATTTCCCTCATACATACTCAATATTAGGACAGTTCAAAATGTAGTTATTTCTCTAACTAAACTCATCACTCTTTGTGGTGAGCTTCCTGAGGTGAGCTGGAACTTCCAGCTCTTTTCTCTTTTGTGTCTGAAAATTATTATTACAAGGGTGTCTTTCATTTTTCTTAAAACCCATAGATGAGTGAGACCATTCTGCGTTTTTCTCTCTCTCTCTGACTTATTTCACTCAGCATAATAGATTCCATGTACATCCATGTATAGGAAAATTTCATGACTTCATCTCTCCTGACAGCTGCATAATATTCCATTGTGTATATGTACCACAGTTTCTTTAGCCATTCGTCTGTTGAAGGGCATCTTGGTTGTTTCCAGAGTCTTGCTATGGTAAATAGAGCTGCAATGAATATAGGTGTAAGGAAGGGGTTTTTGTATTGTATTTTTGTGTTCCTAGGGTATATTCCTAGGAGTGGTATAGCTGGATCGTATGGGAGCTCGATTTCCAGTTTTTGGAGGAATCTCCATATCGCTTTCCATAAAGGTTGAACTAGACAGCATTCCCACCAGCAGTGGATAAGAGTTCCTTTCTCTCCACATCCCCGCCAACACTGTTTATTCTCATTCTTTGTGATGTGTGCCATTCTCTGGGGTGTGAGGTGGTATCTCATCGTTGTTTTGATTTGCATCTCCCTGATGATTAGTGATGTGGAACATTTTTTCATGTGTCTTTTGGCCATGCGTATTTCTTCTTTGTCAAAGTGTCTGTTCATTTCTTCTCCCCATTTTTTGATGGGGTTAGATGTTTTTTTCTTGTAAAGTTCTGTCAGTGCCTTGTATATTTTGGAGATTAGCCCCTTATCTGATGGGTATTGGGTGAATAGTTTCTCCCACTCAGTGGGTGGCTCTTGTATCCTGGGCACTATTTCCTTTGAGGTGCAGAAGCTTCTCAGCTTAATATATTCCCATCTGTTAATCTCTGCTTTCACTTGCTTGGAGAGTGCAGTTTCCTCCTTGAAGATGCCTGTAATGTCCTGGAGTGTTTTGCCTATGTGCTGTTCTATATATCTTATGGTTTTGGGGCTGATATCGAGGTCTTTAATCCATTTGGATTTTACCTTTGTACATGATGTTAGCTGGGGGTCTAAGTTTAATTTTTTGCAAGTGGCTATCCAATTGTGCCAACACCACTTGTTGAAGAGGCTTTCCCTGCTCCATTTAGGATTTCCTGCTCCTTTATCAAAAATTAGATGGTTGTATGTCTGGGGAACATTTTCTGAGTATTCAAGCCTATTCCACTGATCTGAGGACCTATCCTTATTCCAATACCATGCTGTTTTGATAACTGTTGCTTTGTAGTACAGTTTAAAGTTGGGTAAAGTAATTCCTCCCATATTCTTTTTCCCAATGATTGCTTTAGCTATTCGAGGGTGTTTATTGTTCCAAATGAATTTCAAGAGTGTCTGATCCACTTCTTTGAAGAATGTCATGGGTATCTTTAGAGGGATGGCATTAAATCTGTATAATGCCTTGGGGAGTATTGCCATTTTGATGATGTTAATCCTGCCAATCCATGAGCAGGGTATGTGTTTCCATTTCCGTGTGTCCTCTCTTATTTCTTGGAGCAGAGTTTTATAGTTTTCTTTGTATAGGTCCTTCACATATTTAGTCAAGTTGATTCCAAGATATTTGAGTTTGTGTGGTACTATTGTGAATGGGGTTGTTTTCTTAATGTCCATTTCATCCTTATTACTATTGGTATATAGAAAGGCCATTGATTTTTGTGTGTTAATTTTGTAGCCTGCCACCTTGCTATATGAGTCTATTGTTTCTAGAAGCTTTTTGATAGAGTCTTTAGGGTTTTCTAAGTAGAGTATCATGTCATCTGCAAACAGTGAGAGCTTGACTTCTTCCTTTCCTATCTGGATTCCCTTGATATCCTTTTCTTGCCTAATCGCTATAGCAAGTACTTCCAGTGCTATGTTGAATAGGAGTGGTGAGAGAGGACAGCCTTGTCTTGTGCCAGAATTTAGAGGGAAGGCTTTCAGTTTTTCTCCATTGAGGATAATATTTGCCACTGGCTTGTGGTAGATGGCCTTCACTATATTGAGAAAGGTTCCCTCCATTCCCATCTTGCTGAGAGTTTTGATCAAAAATGGGTGTTGGACCTTATCAAATGCTTTCTCTGCATCTATTGATATGATCATGTGGTTTTTATTTTTCTTGTTATTGATGTTGTGTATTATGTTGATAGATTTACGGATGTTAAACCAGCCTTGCATTCCTGGGATGAAACCTACTTGATCGTAGTGGATGATCTTCTTAACGAGGCATTGAATCCTATTTGCCAGGATTTTGTTGAGGATCTTTGCATCTGCATTCATCAGTGATATTGGTCTGTAATTTTCTTTTTTGGTAGCGTCTCTGTCTGGTTTAGGTATCAAGGTGATGTTGGCTTCATAAAAGCTATTTGGAAGTGTTTCTGTTTGTTCAATTTCATGAAAGAGTCTTGCCAAGATTGGCAGTAGTTCCTCTTGGAAAGTTTGATAGAATTCATTAGTGAATCCATCTGGACCTGGGCTTTTGTTTTTCGGCAGACATTTGATTACTGTTTTAATTTCATCAATGGTGATGGGGGTGTTTAGATATGCTACATCCTCTTCCTTCAACCGTGGAAGATTATAAGAGTCCAAGAATTTATCCATTTCTTCCAGGTTCTCATTTTTAGTGGCGTAGAGTTTTTCAAAGTAGTTTCTGATTACCCTTTGAATCTCTGTCATATCAGTAGTGATCTCTCCTTTTTCATTCCTGATACGAGTTATCAAGTTTCTCTCTCTCTCTTTCTTTGTTAGGTTTGCCAGTGGTCTATCAATCTTGTTTATTTTTTCAAAGAACCAACTTCTGCTTTCGTTGATCTTTCGGATTGTTTTTTGAGTTTCCACTTCGTTGATTTCTGCTCTCAGCTTTGTTATTTCCTTCTGTCTTCCTATTCTTGGGTCCTTTTGTTGAGCATTTTCTAGTTCTATTAGCTGTGTCATTAAGCTACTCAGGTAAGCTCCTTCTTCCTTCCTGATGTGTGCTTGCAAAGCTATAAATTTTCCTCTCAGTACTGCTTTTGCTGTGTCCCATAAGTTCTGAGAGTTTGTGTCTTTATTGTCATTTGTTTCCAGGAACCTTTTGATTTCCTCCTTGATTTCATCTCGGACCCACTGGTTATTGAGCATGAGGCTGTTTAACTTCCAGGTGTTAAAGTGTTTCTTCTGAGTCCCTTTGGAGTTCACAAATAATTTCAGAGCCTTGTGGTCAGCGAAGGTAGTCTGCAAAATTTCTATCCTCTTGATCTTATGGAGGTATGTTTTATGTGCCAGCATGTAGTCTATCCTGGAGAATGTCCCATGTACATTGGAGAAGAATGTGTATCCAGGTTTCTGGGGATGGAGTGTCCTATATATATCCACTAGGCCTCTTTCTTCCATTTCTCTCCTCAGGTCTAGTATATTCTTGTTGGGTTTCAGTCTGGTTGACCTGTCCAGTGTTGACAAAGCCGTGTTAAGGTCCCCCACAATTATTGTGTTGTTGTTGATATTATTTTTCAGATTTGTCAACAGTTGTATTAAATATTTTGCTGGCCCCTCATTCGGTGCATATATGTTTAGGAGAGTGAATTCTTCCTGCTCTACGTACCCCTTGATTAATATAAAATGTCCGTCTTTGTCCCTTACAACCTTCCTGAGTATAAAGTTTGCATTATCTGATATTAGTATGGCCACTCCAGCTTTTTTATGGGTGTTGTTTGCTTGGATAACTTTTCTCCAGCCTTTTATTTTGAGTCTATGTTTGTTCTGACTATTCAGGTGCGTTTCTTGTAGGCAGCAGAAGGTTGGATTGAGTTTTTTGATCCATTTAGCCACTCTGTGTCTCTTAACTGGTGCATTTAGTCCATTGACGTTGAGAGAAAGAATTGTCCTGGGATTTAACACCATCTTTATTTCAAAATTTGGTGTGTCTTTTGGGTAGTCTTGTCTTAGATTAGGTCTTTCAGTTTTTCTCTTAAGACTGGTTTTGTGTCTGTGAAGTTTCTGAGCTGTTTTTTGTCTGTGAAACCATGTATTCTTCCATCAAACCGGAAAGTGAGTTTTGCTGGGTATAGTATTCTGGGTGAAGCATTCATTTCATTCAGTCTTGTCACAATATCCCACCACTGCTTTCTGGCATTGAGCGTTTCTGGTGACAGGTCTGCTGTAAATCTCAGGGAAGCTTGCTTGAACATGATTTCCCCTTTTGATCTTGCTGTTTTCAGAATTCTGTCTCTATCTGTGGGATTTGTCATTGTGACTAGGATGTGTCTTGGGGTGGTTTTTCTGGGGTCTCTTTTGGTTGGTACTCTTCGGGCATGCAGGATTTGATCACCTATATTCTTTAGCTCTGGAAGTTTCTCTTTAATGATGTTCTTGACCATTGATTCTTCCTGGAAATTTTCTTCCTGGGTCTCTGGGACTCCAATGATTCTTAAGTTGTTTCTGTTGATCTTATCATAGACTTCTATTTTCGTCTGTTCCCATTCTTTGACTAATTTTTCCATTGTCTACTCATTTGCTTTAAGTTTTTTGTCCAATCTCTCCTGCTGTATGGAATTGTTATGTATCTCATCTTCCACAGCACCAAGTCTATTCTCAGCTTCTGATACCCTGTCCCAGAGCTTATCCATTTTGTCATTCACTTCGTTTACTGACTTTTTCAGTCCTGTTAGTTGACATGTTATTTCAGTTTGGAGTTTTGTCATTTCTGCCTTCATATTTTCTTGGTTCTTATTAGTGTTCTGTTCAACTCGATCCATGGTTTCTTGGAGTCTGTTGAGCACCTTCCATATTGCTAGTCTAAAGTCCTTATCTGAGAGGTTGATTAGTTGTTCAGTCATTATCTGGTCCTCAGAATTGTCATCTTCATTCTCTATGTCTGATGCTGGCCTGCGTTGTTTCCCCATTGTCACACTTGTATTGTGGGTTTTTCTACGTGTTGTGGTGGTATTCATTGTCTATATGATGTAGGCAGCACACTCCTCTGGCTCCTCCCTTTCTGGATGGGCTGACTTGCCTCTAAGGGAGGGGAGTCCTCCGTGGATGAAGCCTCACACTGGGTCAAATCTTAGGCCCGAGCATGCAACAGAGAAGACAGTCCAGAGAGAAATGTTTGCTTCTGTGATATAGCGCCGTTCTTAGTGTGATTTTTCCTTCTTGTTGCAATGGAGTTCTTTCCTTAGAAAGAGTGCACGGCCACGTAGCGAAGCGGAGCCTCTTTTTGCCCCACTCGCAAGAGTTTCACGCAAGAGGACAGTAGACAGACATAGACAGGTCACACTCACAGTCTTTCACAGCTGAGCCCAACTGGGCCGGTGTACTTTCGCGGATTTTCCCCGCCTGGTGTCACACACAGGGAGCCAGCTTTTGCAAAGGATAGCCGGGTTTTATGCTCTGAAGTCCCTCCCTGAAAATGGCGTCTGGGCGAGCGAGGTTTCTGGAGGCTCTTTTTGCCCCACTCACAAGAGTTTCACGCAAGAG
Organism: Suncus etruscus; assembly: GCF_024139225.1. Classification (NCBI taxonomy): domain Eukaryota; kingdom Metazoa; phylum Chordata; class Mammalia; order Eulipotyphla; family Soricidae; genus Suncus; species Suncus etruscus. Next base: position 128,826,372 of record NC_064852.1, read on the forward strand.
GACAGTAGACAGACATAGACAGGTCACACTCACAGTCTTTCACAGCTGAGCCCCACTGGGCCAGTGTACTTTCGCGGATTTTCCCCGCCTGGTGTCACACACAGGGAGCCAGCTTTTGCAAAGGTTAGCCGGTTTTTATGCTCTGAAGTCCCTCCCTGAAAATGGCGTCTGGGCGAGCGAGGTTTCTGGAGGCTCTTTTTGCCCCACTCACAAGAGTTTCACGCAAGAGGACAGTAGACAGACATAGACAGGTCACACTCACAGTCTTTCACAGCTGAGCCCCACTGGGCCGGTGTACTTTCGCGGATTTTCCCCGCCTGGTGTCACACACAGGGAGCCAGCTTTTGCAAAGGATAGCCGGTTTTTATCCTGATTATACTTTCAAAGATGAGAAAAAACTATTATTTTCTTACAGTCCTTTTCTCTGCACAGTTCTGTATAGGTAGAATATTGCACATATATAATCCAGCTTCCAACAAAAACCACCAACCAGGAAAAAAAGAGATATTTCATCCGCACATAAGAGAAGCGAGTCTGCAGGGAGTAGGGCTTGCGGAGCCAGGCCCCCGGACAGAGCCTCCTCGCCATGGCAATCACACATCGCCCCGCCGCGCCGCGCCGCGCCGCAGTCGGAGCTAGGCAGAGAATTCTTAGTAAACCCCTCATGATTTAAATGATCCATGCACATTCTAGGTCCTTCCTATCACTGATATGTTGGACATAGTTGGTCGGGTATCATTGGTACGAACTAGTGGTCCTTGGGGAGATATCCCTGATTGATTAGATGAGAGGTTTCATTTTAGAACTGACCTTAGAATTAGAAAAAAATATCCTTATGTTGTTGATCTTAGAACTACAATCTCTTCCTTTGTTGTCTCATTACTTGATTACTATTATTAACAAAATTTTTGGCCACACCCATTTGACGCTCAGGTGTTACTCCTGGCTATGCACTCAAAAATCACCCCTGGCTTAAGGAGACCATATGGGACACTGGGGGATCAAATCACGGTCCATCCTAGGCTAGCTAGCACTTGCAAGGCAGAAGACTTACCTCTAGTGCCACCTCTCTGGCCCCTATTAATTTTTTTGTTTGTTTTTATAGAGAATATTTTATTTTCCAAATTAGAAAGGTACAGTAACATTTTCAAGCTGATGTTTGGTGATTAAAAATACCTGTGTTCTCTAATAAGCTCAAATGAACATTCCATATTTACATTGATATTATTTTAGAATATTCATACATTATTTTTTATAAATTTATTTTTAATTAGGAGTATAAAGATGCAAAGAAAGGGGGAAAGGTAAAGTTACAGTGAAAGGACAATCACCCATAAACAGAATTCTTAGAAGAAAACCCCTTGCTGATACTTTAATTTTGAACTTTCGGCCAAAGAACATTAAGAAAAATAAAATAGAACCCATGTGCAATTACTTTGTCCCACAAGTCCCCAGATTGTAGTACATTATTACATTTCTTAGCAGTACACAAAGCAATCTAATCTGGCCCCTATTATTAACAGATTTTTATCCATATTGTATCTATGTTGTAGTTTCAAAAACTACAACATCTAAGCAACATGTTGAATTCATTTATCTAGATAGCATAAATTACAATGACCATATATTACCATTTACCCCGAATTAAAGAAAAACATGAATCTTAATCTATCCCTTCTCTTAACTTAGTTATCAGAGAGATGAGATAATTTCTATATTCCTTATTTAATCACAGTAAAGGATCTTAAAATATGTACTACAACTCCAGAGACATAAAAATTATTCTTGGGGGCCGGAGAGATAGCATGGAGGTAAGGCATTTGTCTTGCATGCAGAAGGATGGTGGTTCAAATCCCGGCATCCCATATGGTCCCCCGACTCTGCCAGGAGCGATTTCTGAGTGTAGAGCCAGGAGTAACCCCTGATCATTGGTGTGACCAAAAAAAAAATTTTTTTTCTTTTTTATTTTTTTTAAGATTCTGTACTAATTGACTAATTACATTCCAAGCTATTGGTAGCATTTTCTGAAATGTCAACCATTGGCTAAAATATCATGCGAATTATATCCATACTTAAAATACACAAATGCTTACGGACAAGGCAAATATATCCATGTTAATTACTTCTACAACTACATGTTCGTTCTCTTATGCATCCCAGATTTTGTTGTGTAAGAACCCCATGACTTATCAGCTGAATCGGCTCTCTCAATATTTACATGTATTTCACAATGCATCAGAGTAATAAAGAGCGCGAGAGGCTCTTCTTCACCTCCTCTCTGCTTCTAATTCCCTAGAGTCACATGAGAACAGAGTAATGTATAAGACAAAGCTTATGTCTAAAGAAACCCATTTTATCAACAGTGATGGAACAGAACTTCTAGAACCATAAAGAAAGACTCCATCCTATGACCTATCCAAAAACCAAGATCTCTAGTTACAGAGGCCTGATTATCATCTACGACTGAGTGGAAAGTTTCCAGACACCACAAAAGGACCTAGGGGAAAGTAAAAGAACATGTAAGGAGCCTGTAGTTATTCCCATGACAGTATACCTCAAGGGTGGAGAAACCTGTATCTCTTAGGCCAAGGGAATTCCCTTTCTAATCTCCCCAATATTTACTGTACCTATTCAAAAAAAACAAACAAACAAAAAGAGAAGCACAAATTAATTTTTGGTATTGTTGTATTGTTTTTTTGTTTGTCATTGTTGCTGTTTTTGCTTTATTTTGTTTTATTTTGGGACCGTGGTAATTGTTTGCTTGTTGTCTTTATTTCTGTGGTGCTTTATGGGGTGTTTTGTTTGATTTATTTTTTTGTATTGTTGTGATGTTTCTCTTCCTTTTTCCCTTTCTTCTCTTAAATTGATATTTATAGCCTCTAGAAGGACTCCTCCCATTTGTTGCTTGTTTGATTTTTGCCCCCCCCCCTTTTCCCCTTCAGACAGAACCAAATAACTTGAACCATCTTGTTCTGCCTCATAAATTGAGGGGGAAATAATGGAGGGTACCAAGACCATACAGTCATATGAACATTGAGTAGAAATAAAATATGATCAGACTTAAACACCAAATCCAAAGCCAATGACAACAGAACTTATACCCTATCTACAACAAGTTAGACACAGAGGGGGCCATTTATAATAGCAGCCCTGGGAGCAAAAGAGGGGGATATGGGACACATGCTGGGAACAGGGGTGGAGGGAGGACAACATTGGTGGTGGGAATGCCCCTGATTCAATGTCACTATGTACCTAAAATATTACTGTAAAAAATTTGTAATCCACTTTGGTCAAAATAAAAATTATTAAAAAATAAAAAGAAAGAAACAGAAGAAAAAAAGAAACCTGTTTTATACAGAATATCCTAGCAATGCTAAGGAGAAAAAAGTAACCAATTACACATTCTTTGTCCTTTTCAAATGTTCATTGAAATGAAATGAGCCCAGAGAAAGGTGCATATTTCTCTAAACCTCAAACTGCCCATTTCTAGTAGGGGGGCTGATGATTAAGACATTATTCTCAGAGCCAGAATGTGAACTTCAACCCATCATCACCTTTGTATGTGGGATGCGTGGGATGTTCATGAATAGTAATTAATGATGCACATCTTGTTATTTGGAGTCATTGTGGTATCCACTTGTGTTACATGACATTATCGATAGTGATTTCCAGTAAAGCCTGTTTGCAGAAGCAGAAAGGAAGCTTATCTGAAAATACAAGCGTGTGTGTGTGTGTGTGTGTGTGTGTGTGTGTGTGTGTGTGTGTGTGTGTGTGGTGGGTTTGATCCCAGGGTCTCATACATAAGAAGATTATTTTAGAACTTTCTACAACTATTTAGTTAAATTTTCTTTCTTTTTCTTAATTTTTAATTATGAGAACATTGATGCAAAGGAAGAGGACAAGGTAAAGTTACTGTGGAAGGGCAATCACCAATAAACAGAGTTCTCAGAAGAAATCCCGTTGCTGACACCTTAATTTTGAACATACAGTCAAGGAACATTAAGAAGAAATAAAACAGAACCCATGTACAATTACTTTGTCCCTCAAGTCTCCCATATTTCTTAGTGGTACACAAAGCAATTTAAAGCCATGATATTTGTGTAACTCCTTAAACATTAAAGGCATAGTATTTTTTACATTTCCATGCATATGCATATTAGCTTATGTTAACCTCAAAAGTTTAAGTAGGTTTTTTTTTTTTTTAGGTTTAGAGTCAAAGGAGCAAAGTAAATACGGTGTTAGAGTGGCAATTATTGTTTGTATAGGCCCACCAAAATATGGGTGACATGGAAAGGAAAAGCCTGACCCTACCCCTGAAGTTTCCTGGCATAAGACCAGCTCTAGGCTCCAGCAAAAATAGTTTGTCTAATTCAAGTTCTTTTCTGTAGTGTCAATACAGTTTTATTTTTCAGTCTTTGTTGTTGGCAAAAGATCCTGGAATCTGGGCCCGGAGAGATAGCACAGTGGCATTTGCCTTGCAAGCAGCTGATCCAGGACCAAAGGTGGTTGGTTCGAATCCCGGTGTCCCATATGGTCCCCCGTGCCTGCCAGGGGCTATTTCTGAGCAGACAGCCAGGAGTAACCCCTGAGCAGCGCTGGGTGTGGCCCCCCCCAAAAAAAAGATCCTGGAATCTGCATATGCTACATTGAAGTCAGGCTGGTGTCGAGCATCCTCTAGTTTCATCTCACAATTAAAGGGCAATACAGAGAGTCCTGTTTAGTAAGCAGGGCATTATTGTTGGTAAGTCTTCTCAGTGTTAAGGGAAGTCTCTTTTGAGTAGGTCGATGTCAGAGCAGCGGTAGGGTCTCCCTGGTAGAGGATTGCTTCCAGGTGATGTTATAAACAATGTTGGATATTTTGTAGGTGGCTTCCCTAGTTCAGGGGTGAATGGAGAATGCCCATTCTTCTTAGGCCTGCGCCAGGTCATTATGTCAATGTTCAGGGTGTAAGGTCCAATTGCACTACAAATCTCTATTAGATAAGAACTTATTTGTATGTATAGAATTTCACCATTTTAATGTGCTTATGCAAACAAGGAATAATGCCACGTGCATTATTGGTACATATGGGGACTGCAAGAACAGGTCCAACAATCCCCGTAACTTGGTTCATACAGAAGCGATAAACTGAGGGAATTTTTCACCAAATTCCTTATTGATCAGTTCACAAAGAAAAGATAAAAAGTAGGGGAAATCGTCACTATATAAGAGAATATTTAGTAAGAGATATAGCTGTCAAAGAAAATAGATATAAAATATTCAAAGGGCATACTTGTCTGTTTTATGCTTTTGAAATAGTTGGGTGGGTGTTAAATCCAGTGTACCACGTTGGTCTGTGATTTTGGATGGTGCAGTACTAAAGTTAAAAAGGGTAAATGTGGGGTAATGATGGTTCGGGGTGAGAGAGTTAAAGAGTAAAAATTAGTTTTGTAGGGGTGTGATAAAGAGCAGGATACAAAATGGACTTTCTGCATACATAAAAACATATCTTAAGGATATGGAGTACTATTAATATATATTGTGTGCCTCTGCGCAGTTTGGAACATGTAGACTAGTATGAAATTATCAGTGACTGCCTTAGTACAGCTGAGCAACTATCAGCCACCTCCAGTTAAGCTCCTCCAAGTATAAAAAAGGCCTTTGGCACAACGACGGTCTGCCTAAACCCATGCTGGCAGAGACTCCTGGCTCCCAGGAAGGAAGGAGATCCTTCCGGAGGCAGAAGGACGCAAGTTCAAAGCCCGCACCCTAAGCCTCCCTCTGGAGCCAGCTTGGGAGTGGGAAAAGCCTAGGGTACCCCATAAGCTCCTCCAAGGGACCCACCTTACTGGCTTACCCAGGCATGTGGCCCAGGGGAAGCCCTGGAGCTCCAGAGGAAGGAGATAGAGGGGTGCTGGGGTGACCCAAATCCCGCACCCCGACCCTAGGCCTTGTTAAAAGGCCTTTTAATTTTTCTTTTACTATGTTGATGCCAGTTCTAATTTGTGCTACTTCAATCATATTCATGTATGGCCACCAGTGTTATGAAAGTGTCAATGTATTCAACATGACCACGTGCATGGTATATGTGATGGCAAAACAAAAGTCAGCATAATGTATGTAATATGCACATAACTATATACAAAATTGAGAATACAAGTTGTCCAACTTTGTTTTGGGTACACAATAAACAAAATTTTCAGACCACTGCTTCAAAGCATAGAAATTATAAACTATGAATAAATTATAAATTTATTCATAAATTATGAATAAATTATAAACTATGAATGGGTCTTTAAATAAAAAAAAAACAACAAAAACCTTACTCATGGGACCGGAGAGATAGCATGGAGGTAAGGCATTTACCTTGCATGCAGAATGACAGTGGTTTGAATTCTGGCATTCCATATGGTTCCCTGAGTCTGCTGGAAGCAATTTCTGAGCATAAAGCCAGAAGTAACCCCTGAGCACTGACAGGTTTGACCCCCCAAAAAACAAAACAAGCAAAACAAACAAAAAACCTTACTCATGAATTTATTCTTTCTCTTATTTAGTCAAATCTATCAATCCACTTAAAGTACAAAGGATTAGAGACCTTTATTATTATTTTTCAGAGACATGTCAAGAAGTGTAGTAGATCTAGTAATCTTTTTATACTCTAGAGTCTAGAGGAACAGAAGGAAGATTAACTCTGCCTTAAGGAGACATATTGGGAAAGTTCTATGATTAGGAGATTTTCAAAAGAAGTTTGACCTAAAAACTGTTACATACACAGTAAGAAAGATGAGTTAGGAACCTTTTAACAGGAAGAAAAATAAATGAAGAATAAAAGGGCAAAAGGACAAGACTTGTTCAATGAGCAGTGTGAGATCCCATGAATACAATAAAATGAGTGGGAGAGAAAAAGACTGACAAAGACAGAAGCCAGTTCTTGAAGACCTTGACTGACTTGGTAAGAGGTGAAAATCATAAAGCCAATGGAAAAAACTAAAATTTTGGCTTGGTTTAGTTTTAAATCTGGTCACTTGCTTATTCCAACATTTATATCAAGAATATTAACTTGGGGCTGGAGTGGTGGTGCAAGCGGTAAGCAACTGCCTTACACACACTAGCCTAGGATGGACTGCAGTTTGATCCTCCAGCATCTCATATGGTCCTCCAAGCCAGGAGCGATTTCTGAGTGCATAGCCAAGAGTAATACCTGAGCATCACTGGGTGTGGCCCCAAAACAAAAACAAAACAAAACAATATTAACTTGACAACATGTATGTCCCAGGACAACAGGAAATAGAACACTTAGTGTTCTGAATTAGGTTATCTAGATGGAAAGTATGATGTCTAAATTATAATAATGATGGTGGTGAGAAAGCAGCTGTCACTTTCAAAATCCATTGTGAAAATATATAGAAGGCTTATCAATGAACTGGATATAGGAGTTTTGATTCTGAAGTGATAGAGCCAGAGGACAAAAATAATTGGACTACTATAATTGAAGTAGAGTTGCATAAAATAATTTTGGGTGAGTAGTAGGGAGACAAGAGACAGGTAAAGTCAGGTTTTCTGAGATGAATGAGATTTACCTGCAGAAACTTTGTTGAAGAGCTTGATGTTTATTAACATAAACCTGTACTCACATATTTCACTTGTTTTGAAAAATAATAATATTATTAATAAATCCTCCCCACACACAACCTCTGGAGTCAATATATACTATGTGTGACTGATAACACATGAAAATTTGTTCACTAGCTCATGAGTTAGTTGCATAGTTATTCTTTTTTTTTGGGGGGGGTCACACCTAGCAGCTCTCAGGGGTTACTCCTGGATCTATGCTCAGAAACTACTCCTAGCAGGCTCAGGGTACCATATTGGATGCCGGGATTCGAACCACCATTCTTCTGCAAGCAAGGCAAATGCCCTACCTAAATGCTATCTCTCTGGCTCCAGTCGCATACTTATTCTTGACCTAACACATACCAATAACCCAGGATCTATGAAGGAACACAGGGATTTAGCATACAAAATACCCTTGATAAATATGTAATGAGCTGCTCATATTAGTTACTTCTCAAACCCACTGAAACACAATCTTAATAGTTTCTTCAAAACCTTCTGAAGCCAAAGTTTCCAGAAGCCAACTACAGGTCACATTAAGGGGAAGATAGGGTCATGGCTGCTGGACTACCCCTTTTCTGCACAAATGTGTACCAAAAAACAGGTTACAGCAGCAGGAGGCAATATAAAATTATGAACCACAAAACAGTATTTGCAAAAGAGGCTGGAGAGACAGTATAGAGATTAGGGTATTGTGTTCCATTCAACTGATCCAGTCTTAATCTGTAGCATTGCATGGCCCTCCAGGACCACAGCTGGCCTAAATCCTTCTCCCCCTTCCCTTACCCAAAAAAGGCTGAAGCCAATTTCATAGCAGTTCAAAATTGTTCAAATTGAGTCCAAGAAGCCAGGTCATCTTATGGCCACAATCTAAGGGATCTGATAGTCCCTTCTGTCTAGGGAGAGGAATCTCCTTAGAAAATGGATATAATTAATGTTTCAGTTCTGTGGTAGGAGGCATATCCCAGCATGAACCAGGGAGGACAGGATGATTTTTGCTATAGGTGTCAAGATGTTGACCTTCAAATAGTAGAAATTCAAGTTTGGGAGGGAGTCTAAATCAGGCAATAGAGTACATAGATATGTAGAACAAAATGAAAGAAATGTACAGTATAAGACGACTATTTTGGAAGCATTTCAGCCTCAAAGGGACTTCAGAACAACCATGACTTTTCTCTGGAAGACCATATGGCGGAACTTCTTAGACCAGACATTGACATCTGCTGAAATCCTATTACCAACCGCCAGTCTTTTAGACGAACCCTCCATGGAGTGCTTTCTCCAGGACTAGAGAATCTGCCACACTGGCAGAGAGAGAGAGGTAACAGTCTTTCCTTTAAGTGGGAAGGAGATGTTCAGACATCATTTTGCTTGCCATTTTAGCTTTCCCTTCTCTTCACAATATTAAATCTGCTGATCTCTTGTAAATGTAATCAGTCAGCGTCACAAATCTTTTTGAGAAAATCGAGGCTTAGGGGTTCCAGGATGAACCCACTGTACTGCCACCAGTAAACAACAGATGCATGTCTCAGATCTAATACATCTAATCTCTGGCATTTTTTCTACTGCCACACATTTCTTCTCAACACCATCATCAAATCCTTCTCTTAAAAGACACAGGACAAGAGTCTTGGGTGTGCTTCAAGGAGACAGTAACATGTTTTTCATACACAAATATTAACATTTGATTTCCAAGTACCAGAATCACTAGCAAAGGCCAGACTAAGAGACTAGCTTAATGAACAAGGTGGTGACAGAGGTCAGCAAAGAGCAAGTCCCACTTTGGGAATTCCAACATTCTACTGAGAATGATTCTGTTGGCTTTGGCAACACTGTGAATCATTTCCTGAAAGAGAAAAATAGCGGAAGTTTTTCATTCCAATTTTCCAAAAAATGTTGTCTAAAGACAGAAAACACTTGGGGATACAAGACTATGTGTAAGGAATTTGCTGCATCATGGTTAGGACTAGGCCTAACCCATTAAACACTAAATGAACATGGAGAAAAACTCCTAAGCCCAGGTAGGGGCTTTTTAGTCCTAATGATGTTTTTATGGGAGAAATTTGTTTCTCATCATTATCCCAGGTTAAATTGTTTAAATTGTATCACTCATATATCCATGAAAGTTAGAAGTACCTGGGGTAGCAATTTTCAAAATGGACTTTCTGGCAGGGAATTTCCAGTGAGATCAGCATGTCTGTTGTCTCCCTCACCAATAACCCTAACAAGAAACCCAGAAGTGCAAGATTGGTGTATCAGTGACAGTTAAGTTGACTTGATACTTGTCAGCACTGGTGAGGTCAGAAAGCATCAGCAATTCCATTCTACCCTCCCATGTCCCACCTCAGTCTTTAGCTGTTTCTAAGTCAACCATAAAAAGTCACCACAACCTGAAACTTGGGGGCATTTTTCTTTAGACTGAGACCATTTTTCTCAAATGATAGACTTGAGACTAGTGTGACCTTTCCAGCTAGGAGATTGTGGTCACAATGAGATGCAAACACAACAAAGGGTTGTTCTTTTAGACCAAGGCTACCTGGGGATTGCTTCTTCCCTGAGGAAATCTCTCTCTCTTTCTCTTTCTCTCCCTCTCTCTCTTTCTCTCTCACTTTCTCTGACTTTATACAGATAATATAAAAAATTATGGGGATTTTGTACAGCTCTGAACAATTTTTCTCCTCAGAAGTTTTGAAGCTAAAGAAAAGTAGGTAGTATTTGTCGAAGACAGTTCACAATTTAATTGTCAAAGATAACTTCAATTTCTTTCATTCTACCTTGGCTAATGATCAAAATTAGTCTTCTCAGTTTGACTCAAATTATCTCTTTGTAGTTCTACTTTATCTTCTTAATAGGGAGAAGTAAAAGGGCTGGTGTAATGACTATATTTTGGCAGTAAATCCTTTTAAACAAGTTCCTTCATATTGGGAGCTCTGTAGCTTCTTTGGATAAAGAATAGTAGTATGGTCAGATTCCAGGATCTTCAATACAGAAACATGACACCAACAACAGAGACTGTGTGAAAAATAAAACTAGTGGCGCTACAGACAATGACCTGGATTGGACAAACTAGTTTGCCTGGAGCCTAGAGTTGGCCTTATGCCAGGAAACTTCAGGGGTAGGGTCTCCTTGTATTTAGGCCAAGGCTTTTCCTTCCCATGTCCACCATATTTTGGTGGGCCTATACAAATGATAATTGCCACTCTAACACCGTTCTTACTGTGCTCCTTTGACTCTAAACCTTAAAAAAAAACCACTTAAACTTTTGAGGTTAACTTAAACTAATATGCATGTGCATGGAAATGTAAAAAACTACTATGCCTTCAAGTTTAAGGAGTTACATAAATTTTATGACTTTAGATTGCTTGGTGTACCACTAAGAAATGTTATAATGTACTACAGTCTGGTGACTTGAGGAACAAAGTAATTGTACATGGGTTCAGTTTTATTTTTCTTAATGTTCCTTGACTGTAAAATCAAAATTAAGGTGTCAGTAGGGGGATTTCTTCTGAGAACTGTTTTTGGGTTATTGCCCTTTCACTATAACTTTACCTTGTCCTCTTTCTTTGCATCATTGTTGACATAATTAAAAATAAATAAAAATAATAATAATAATTAAAAAAAAAGAATAGTAGTATGGTAAGGCTTTATGTGCCAAGGTCAGCTGTTGAAAGAGAAAAATGTCCTAAAATGCTCAGATGTGTAAGTATGTTCAAATGTGTATTTTTTTTAATTTTGGCTAAAATGAAAAACCCCAATGGTGCTCAAGACTTACTCCTGACTGCTCAGGCTCACTCCCAGTGAGCTTGGAGGACCATCTGGGATGGCCAAGAATCAAAACTGGATAGGCCACATGCAAAGCAAACATCTTACCCACTATCCACACTCTGGCTCCAGGTAAGTACTGTTATAAAGGCAGTTGTCACCTGGGTTTTACACATCTTAGAGTTATCTAAGGTACAGGTAGAAATCTTGCTGGACTTTTATAGATCTTTTAGGTAATCTATTGAGGGCTAGAGAGATTGTACAGTGGCTAAGGTGCTTTCATTGTATGCAGATGACCCTAGTTTGATCCCCAGCATCACATATGGTCCCCTGAGCATTGCCAGGAATGATTCTTGAACAGCGCAAAGCCAGGGGTAACCCCTGAGCATTGCCAGAAATGGCCACAAAATAAACAAAAGAAGATACCCCAGTGACTGATAAGGTTTAAGAATCTTTCAAGCTAAGCTAATAGACCATTTATTCCTTTGGGTGATGATACACAATTTAATCAGTTGCTTACAACTGATTACAATGAACTGGACGGTTCTGTTTGATTGCACCAGGTTATAGGGTGTTAGGAATCACAAATAAACACTGTCCACACATCACAAAACTGAAACACTAATTGGCACTATTACAGAAATCACAGATTTTGATGTAACACGTTGGCAGTATATTTGTGAAAACTGAGTAAAATAGCAACTTTTAATTAGGCGACCAGCTTTTGAATAATGATACCAAAACATTTAAGAAATTCACTCATTTCAAGAAAAGCCAGGTAATTAACAGAATTCTAGATTCTTTGCATTGCTTGGGAATCTATTTATCCTCAAAATGTTGGGACATTCCTTCACCTTCCATGAATGACCTTCACAACCTGGTCACTTCATTCAATACTTTCAAGTTCACACCATGTCTTGTCTCAGCCACTGGAATTGGTTCCAAAATTTACTTTCTCATAAAACAACCTCCACACATTTCCATGGTCTCCACAGTTGTTTTTTTTCTGCTTTTGCCATCAGGTTCCTGGTGTTTCATGATGTTATGGCCTTCCCAGATCTCCTCTCCTTGGCCTGTCTAGTCCATGCTCACAAGCTTGGATCTTTTCACTTCTGCTTCCCCAAAGCTACACACCTCCACAAACTTTTCTCATGCTGTCATTCAATAACTGAATAGTTATAGCTGAATGTTTAATAACTATTCAGTTATTGAATGATTAACCTTTGGGTGAAAATCACTTTGCTGGCATCTCTGACTAGAATGTCCAACCCTACTCAACCACCCCTGCAGAGTTCTATCTTTCTTGGAATACAAGAAAGCTAAGACCCAGAGATGGCTTAGGGGCTAATGTACAGGCTTGAAGCATGAAGTCATGTGTTTAATCCCAGGACCACCTCAAACACTGAATGGAATTCTGGGAGCTCTGCTGAGATTCTTGGTGCTGCAATAATTTCTGGCCATACCACAGTCCAGCATATGAGCACGTTAAATGTTAAAAAATGCACCCCCTTTTTGCATTAGCATTGCAATCAAAATGCAGCCTGGTTGGTGGCCAAGCACAGGATCTCTAACACACACATGCACACACACACAACTGAGCACCACAGCCAGCCAGCCTAAGCACAACAGCCAGAATGTGTGAGCACTGGCAGTTAAAAGGAGGATGACCTATGTAGCCTGATGTGGATCCACCCAGAAACCACTACAACCAGATGTGTGTGTGTGTGTGAAAGAGAAAGAGGGAGTGAGAAAGAGAGAGAGGGAGGAAGAGAAAGAAAGAGAGGGAGGGAGAGAAAGAAAGAGAGGGAAAGAGAGAGAAAAAAAGAGAGGAGAAATCCCTTGTTATCATAACATCCAAGAATAGGGTGAATTTAAATAATCATCTTTTTGTTTGATTGTTTTACTCTAGATTTACTCCGGGTTCTGTGCTCAAAAATTATTCCTGGCAGACACGGGACCATATGGTATGCCAGAAATTGAATGTGGGTCAGCGCATGCAAGGCAAATGCCCTACCCACTGTGCTTTCACTCCAACCCCAAATCATCATCTTTTTATAATTAATATCTTTATTTAAACACCTTGATTACACACATGATTATGGTTAGGTGTTAGGCATGTAAAGAACACCAAATCATCTTTTTAATGACAAACATGGGGTCATAGCCTCTAAGAAGTGTCTCCTAATGGTCCCTTCCATCCCACTATTCTTCCAGTGTGCTAAGTCCTCTGCTTTGTCCATTATGTCCTCTGCATAAATGAATCATTCTCTGTGTGTGTTTTCCATGTTTCCCACAAAATCCATGCACTTACCATTGGAGGGAATGTAAGGTAGTTATTTGATAGTCTATCATCATATCTGAAGCTTATTAGAAGCCTTCATTCCTACCTAAGCCAATGTAACTCATAAGTCTCCATTTTCTCATTTTAAAAACAAGGTTAATAATAGGTTTTTGATGCAAAGCTCTTAGGTCAGTTTTGGATATACATACTATGTGCAAAATACACATAGGACAAATTAGTGACACACAAATGCTCTCAGAGGGCTTGTAAAGGGAAATTATTTCTCCTTTTAGTACTTCTAGTGATGAGGAGTTTATGCCATTGCTAGGTAATGCTAACTTAGTATAATCCAAATGAGATGACAGACTGGACTTAAGTAGTTTACTGGCATCAATTCAACCCCATCTGCATGTCTCTACTCTGCCTAGGGACCTTGAGAGTCTTTCGGAGCTGGTGTCTTCTGGAGCTGGTCCCTCACTTCTATCTCCCATGTACACTGGTGGTCATTGTGCAATGGTCCTTTGGGGTCAAAACCTCTTTCAGCAAGTGCTTCATCAACACTGAGTTCCAGGCTTACCTCCTCTGGACAGCTCTACCCAAGCCTGTCAATGGCCCTTTAGCCTTCACTTCTCTCAAAGCACCAGCTGTCAAAACATTTGTGACTTTGATCTAATCTTCAGGAAGGTTCAGGGACAACCAATGGGAAATAGGACACAGGGAAGGAGTCAATGACCAGGCATAGCAGATCTCTTTCTGGAGCACAATCCTAGGGATCTAGGAGCTGCACGGGACACCTTCCTGGGGGATCTGAATTGCAGAATTCTGTTCTGTACCATCACTGACCTCTTCTGAGGACAAGCTGGCAGTGAGCAGTTCTGGGCCTGGAGTCAGGGGAAACCCCGCCTGCGTAATCATTCGCTGATTCATCTCCACTGCATTTCCCCAAAGCCACATCATCTGGCCTTGCTCTTGCCACTTTGTTGTTAGTGAAAATAGTAGCTGCCTCATCTGCTTTGATCAAATCAACCAGGTTCATAAGAGGGTCAAACACGTTATGAACTGGGGTTCCTACAAATGCTGTTTCTGCTCTGCAAGGTTCACATCTCAGGCAGAATCTTGCATTCCCGTTATTTCCAGGGACAAGAATCTGGCATTGATCCTTTTTTGGTTTTGTTTTTGAGTCAAACCTGGTGATGCTCAGGGGTTACTCTTGGCTCTTCATTCATGAATCAGTCCTGTTGGTGCTCTGGGGACAACATGGGATACTGGTGAGCAAATCCAGGTCAGCTAGTGTACAAGGCAAACATTCATTTATTATATTTTATTTGCTCTTCTGCACTTTGCCCTCAGCTTTGGATTCCAGTTGCTACTTCTAGAAAACCTTCCTACAAACTTTCCCTTGACACTACCCAATAGTAAACATTGGTTCAGGTTCTTAAGGTCTTAAGTATATTTATCAACACACACACCTATCCTTATGTGAGCCTTAAAAACCCTATATTTTATTTATGGTTTTGTTGGAGAGGAAATAGTGTTTCAGATAGTCTTACCACACTTTTCAGATGATAAAGAAATAGTAGGTCCAGGATTTAGCTCTTTTTTTTTTTTTAAATCAGACTTAAGCCCTTTATCCCTTTTAGAACATATTTTTGTTTTGTAGTTGAGTTGAATTCTGAATTATTACAATTTTAAAACCTCCAGTTCTAGTTCTGGCTCTGGATCTACACAAACTAATTATAATTTCTCTCAAATGCCAAGACTTTTGTATAGTTTCTTCTATAATTTTTCATGGGATGGATTTTTTCTGGAGAACAAACATTTGTGGTTTTTCTTTCAAATATGAAGGCACTTTCAGGGCTTCTATGGCTTCTTTTCTTTGAGCAAAGCACCACATAGTCCTATTCTAATTTTCTCATGTATCCAGGCACTATGCAGTAGTTTATAAGCATTTATATTTACAAGTTTTTATATTTAAATGCTTGAAGAGCTCTTGCCTTCCCTGCTACTTCTCCTTTCTTCTCTGGCTCTATCTCACTCTATCTAGCACCTTTTTATTTTTTTTTTTATTTTTTGAGGGCCACACCCAGCCATGCTCAAGCATCACTCCTGACTCTCAGGAACTACTCATGTTGGTGCTCACAGGACCATATGAGATGCTAGGGACAGAACTTGGGTAGACTGCATGCAAGACAAATGACCTTCCCTAGGTATTATCTCTTTTTTTTTTTAGTTTTTTTTTTCATTTCTTATATATTATACATATTTTCTGGCATATAAAATGACTTTTTTATATCTTTATTTAAACACCTTGATTACAAATATGATTGTAGTTCAGTTTCAGTCATATAAAGAACCCCCCCTTCACCAGTGCAACATTCCCATCACCAATGTCCCAAATCTCCATCCTCCCCACCCCATCCCCTGCCTGTACTCAAGACAGTACTTCATTCAATACTTACCTCATTCATTCACATTGTTAGGAAAGTTCTCAATGTAGTTATTTCTCTAACTGCACTCATCACTCTTTGTGGTGAGCTTTGTGTCGTGAGCTGGACCTTCCAGCTCTCCTCTCTTTTGTCTCTGAGAATTATTGCAAGAATGTCTTTTATTTTTCTTAAAACCCATAGATGAGTGAGACTATTCTGTGATAAGATGAGCTTTTAACTCATGAAAAACTTCTTAAAAGTTGGGAGTCATCTTATATGCTGGTATACCGCATGCTGAAACTTACTCCAGCTTCAGGAACGAGTTATCCACTTCCCTTTTACTTCGGCATCCCATCCAGCTGTCAGACATCATCACTCGGTCCTCTGTTTGTCCTTATTCATCTTTCAGGGCACACAGAGGAGCTGAATTACCTGAGTGCTGTATTCCACCCAGCTGCCGGGTGTCATCGCTGATGTGCGATTTTCTGGTGCTCAGTTCTCTGTTCTGCTTTTATGGGACAAAGAGGAGGCTCCCTGTCTCCCTCTAGCTGTCCTATTAATCACTGCACCCCAGCCAACTACTCTTGGAGGAGCCCCCTCTCCCTGCTCTCAATGTAGATCACAATTAAAAATCACAGTCACTCAGTAAAAATGACAAATGTAAAATAATTTTTGGTACTCTAAAGTCTAGCTTTATTAAACATATACTGTTAACCTTTGAGGGGTCTACTCTTTTTCTCTTATGTTTTTTTAATTTCCATTTGGTGTGCATTAAAAGTGAGGTAGTCTTATACAGCGAATATAGCCCAAACCCTGTATTTTAACAGGAAAAGTAGGGGGGGGTTGTCATATACACTGGAAATATTTGGGGTTTGGGGGGCCACACCCTGTGGCACTCAGAAGTTACTCCTGGCTCTACACTCAGAAATTGCTCCTATCTCGGGGGACATTATAGGATGCTAGGGATCAAACCTGTGTCCCTCCTGGGTCAGCCACATGCAAGGCAAATGCCCTACCACTGTGCTACCACTCTGGTCCTATGTTTTTATTAATATATTGCCATGATTATATACATGTCTGTAGTTGGGTTTCAGTCATAAAAAAGTACACCCCCTTCACTAGTGCAACCTTCCCTCCACCAATGCCCCCCATCTCTCTCTTCCCCTACCCTTAGCCCTTCCTGTCTTTGAGACTGGCATTCTATTTCTTTCACTCACTACCATTAACATGATAGTTGTCGGTGTAGTTATTATCTCTTTGTGCTATCTCTTTGGCCTCTTTTTAGCACATTTATTTCTGTCCACTCTTTCCATTCAGTCCAGACTTGAACAAGAAGATATAGAATGAAACCATCATTTTAGATCTCAAAGCTTTCAAATGTAGCTTGATACAGTGGGTTATGATTAAAACTGAGAGTGAAAGACTTCTTAAATTATTTTACAATGACTCACTTCTGATCCACTTCTTCTAGAACAGGCTTCCAGAATATCAATCCCACTCTTGGGAATACAATATTTTATTGTTATTGTTATTTTTTATTATTTTTATAGTTCAGGGATGCACAATATCAGAAGAAGCTTTGCTTTTCTCTAATTTTTATTATAAAATCGTGATTACCAAGTTGTTTATAATACAGTCATTTTAGGCATTAAAAGTTTTAACACCAATCCCACCACCAATGTGACCTTCCCTCACCAGTGTACCCAGTCTCCACTCACCTCTACACAGGTATAAACAAATTTACTTCATATTGAAGGTTTAAACTAAAATAGTAGGATGCACTTCAGAATATAGCAAATTATCTGCTATGGTCTTCAGAAAAATAGAATTGTGAAGATCCCAATTATATCTAAAATGTAGCCGGTGCTGAAAACTACTTTTTAAGGTGACATTTATTTTCTTAGCTGCATTCCACCCACAACTGTATAGCAATATGATCTATTAAGCAAGTTCACCATTCTCTTTTAAAATTATTTTTTTCTGTTTGTTTTTATCGAGGTACTGTATTTTACAAAGTTGTTTATGATTGAGTTTCAGCATACAATAAGATTGTCTGTTCTTGTCATTCATCTTATCCACCTTCAAGCATTTTCTGTTTCAGTCTCCTCTCGAACTGATCAAGAACTGCTTTCCAGCTAGAGAGAAACCCTAGTTTTCCATTAATTTTTAGTACCTTTGCAATTGGCTTAATCTAAGTCCATGGAATAATTAAGGCATTCCTGCCCCAGGCCACTTTTTCCTTTTACATTCTCTTTTCTTTTAAACAAACCCTCCAACACACACACACACACACACACACACACACACACACACACACACACACACTATGCCAATGTTTCCTTGAAAGTCCTAATTAATAATAAAACATGTCTAAGGACTAGGCAGGTCTATTTTCAGACTTCACACCTACATATTTCCTTCCCACAATTATTCCAGTACTAATCAACTAAGCACTGGATCATTTTAAGCCTAGTTGTGGCCTCAGCATTCTCCATCAGTGTTCCAGGGCTTAATACTAACCAGTCAGAACTGAAATTAGAAATGAGATCTATTAAACTCAGGGTCACAGTGAAAATAACTGAAATAATATCCAACAATGGAAGAGGAGCTCAGACTCCATTTTTACGCCATCTTTATAAAGGACCCACAAAACAAAGAGATAACATACCCAGTATTAATGCTTACGGATGTCATGTGATTAAGTGAACTGTTTCCATCATTCATGTCCCTCACTTTGCAATCACACCAGCCCTCATTTTACTGCACTAAGCCTTCTGGATTCTACTTTCAGCAAAATCATGGGGTTTAAGGCTTTCGGAAGGTAGTTTTGAGTGAGATCCTGCGAAGGAGAATCCTATGGTGGGAGTAGTGCCCTTAGAAAGATGAATATGACAACTCTCTCTCTGTCTGTCTGTCTGCCTCTCTCTCTCTCTCTCTCTCTCTCTCTCTCTCTCTCTCTCTCACACACACACACACACACACACACACACACGCACACACACACATGCACATAGAGTTCACATGTCAAGGAAAGACCATGTGGTACACATCAAGGATGTGATCGTTTGCAACCCAGAAGGAGGATCATCACTAGACACCACACCCAATTGCATCTTCCAGCTTTCAGAACTACGAGAAACAATGATCTGTTGTTTAAGCTATCTGGTCTATGGTATTTTGTTACAACTGCCTGAGCATACAAGACCCTTATGCTTACTTATTTAACACTGGAAAATAGGGTAAGACTTTCAGAAAACGCGGCAGGAGAGATAGTACTGTGGGCAGGTGCTTGCTTTACATGCAGCCAACCCAGGTTCAGTCCCTGGCACCAGATAGGATCTCCTAACATTTCCAAGAGTAATTCCTAAGTGCTGAGCCAGGGAGAACTTCTGAGTATTGCTGGGTGTGGCCCCCTAACACAAAATAAATGAACAAAACTTTTAGAAAAAGTTTCAATTTAACGAACTAGAGATGGGGATGTTTTCCCATTCTATTTTGACTTCTTTCTACTTAATTTATTCGAGCATGTGTGAGAGTGAGTGGGCATGCGCACATGAATGTGTGTGTGTGTTTGTGTGTGTTGCTGAGTTGAGCCCTGGTTCTCATACATGTAGCATATATTCAACTATGGAGCCACATCCGCAGCCCTCTTTTGCTAAAAGTACTGCTTGAACACAAGAGTTAAGATTGAATCACTAACTCCTATATATCAAGATTAACAGGTAAAAAGGGGGACATTATGTATTCACATATATTTCACTTTTGAAAAACATGCAAGAACCCGGCAACTACAAAATGTAAAAGTTTTAACTACATATAAGCAGTTACTTTTTGAGGATGATGAAGTTAGAATTTATTTTTTCATCTCTAGTTTCTATATTTTAAATATATAATTTGTGATATTTATATAAAAATTGTTAATTCACATTTTGAATTAATTTTTAGAAAATTAGCATTCTTTAAGATTGATTAAAATGGCATTTGTAATGATAGTCTATCTTCTTTGGGATTAAACAAAGTACTTTTTGGGAAATATTGCAGATAACAAGAATATCAAATTTCAATTTACAAGGCATAATTAGGTTTGATCACAAGAATTTTGTTTAGGGGAATCCTAAAAATTTTTTCTGAAGAATTAAAAAATAAGTACTAAAAAAAGTTTTCTCTTAAAAAAGAATGAAAATAAACTAAAGAAATCACTCTTTATCACATATTAGGTTTTAATTTTGCAGCAGGAAAAACCTGATTTAAAACCTTGCTCAGTCAATATGTGCATATTTCCTTAGAAACAAATTGCACTCATTCTGGATTACACACCTTAATTTCTAAAATAATCTATTTTGCAAGCTGGTGTCATGTAATATATAATATTCACTGAATATAATTCACTGGAACTGGAAGTGAGTTCTAACCTTTTAGTATATACCAGGGTTCTGTACTTTCTCATCAAATATCTAAGCATTCAGATTTGCACTGATATATTTCTCAAAGGACTGTTTAATGATTTGAGTTGCAAAGACAACACTGAAGGACATGGCAATTAGGCAAGACTGCAAACTTACTTCTGAAAAGCTTAATAATCATATCTTGACAGGAGTAAAAACTGGCTTCTCCTTAGAGTCAGATGAAGTAAGCAAGAAAGCTAATGCCTCCTCTACAATTTTCTGGAGGATGTACTTTCTCAATTGGCAAACTCTAAGTGATCCCCGCATTTCCTTTCTTTTGATTTCATACGTTTATTTTTACTCTGGTTGCTACTACTATTGTAAAGACATATTAGCTCATTACAATACACAGTGGTAGAGTGTTTGTCTTGTAAGTGTGGGATTCCAGGTTTGATCCCTGGCAATGTGTGTGTGGGGTGAGGGAGTAGTAGGGTGAGGGGGTGGGGGGAACAAAGGGATTGAAGGGACAGATTGGAGTACAGTTAAAACCAGATGATTTGCAAGTTTATTTTCTTTTTATTTTTGGTTTTGGTTTTGGGTCACATCCAGCAGCGCCCAGAGGTTATTCCTGGCTCTACACTCAGAAATTGCTCCTGGCAGTCTCAGGAAAATAGGGTATTGAACCTGGGTCAGTCCCAGGTCAGCCATGTGCAGGGCAAAACCCCTACCTGCTGTGCTATTGTTCCAGCCCTGCAAGTTTATTTTCATCTATACTATTTGATCACTATAAAACACAAGTTGGGGGAAAGGGAATCTTCTTCTTTTTCTTTTTTTTTCTTCTTCTTTTGGTTTTTGGGTCACACCCGGCAGTGCTCAGAGGTTACTCCTGGCTCCATGCTCAGAAATCGCCCCTGGTAGGCACAGGGGACCATATGGGATGTCAGGACTCCAACCACCATCCTTCTGCATGAAAGGCAAACACCATACCTCCATGCTATCTCTCCGGCCCCAGAGGATCTTCTTAAGAAGAGTGTGATTGACTAACTAGAAAAACAGGTTTCATCTAAAATGAGTTATAAAGTGAAGATTTACTCATTTTTTAAAAATAATGTTCCATCCTTTTTTGGAAAAATAAGTACTGTGACTTTAAAAAAAGAATTATAAATGAAAATATCATTTTTCATAGTGTGAAATTTTATTCTAATAAAAAGTTCACAAAAAGTATGTTATAAACATAATTGTTTCCCCAATGGATGAGGTTAGGATCTAGAGAGTCTTTTATACATAATCTTATCACTTCACTATTGTGACAACAAAAAAAAACAAAATTGGCATTAAAGGTAAACAAAAGAACACAGATAAATGAGCAATTAGCCTTAGCAAGTATCTGTTATATTCCTAGTCTGTGTGATCCATAACATTATCATTTTCTTACTTTGATGCTAGTCTTGATTGCAATTGTTATAATCCAAAGAACTTTCTTAAGCAAAAACGTCCCCTAATTTGCCGATTGTCTTTCAAATAAGTTTTCAAAAGCTTGCTCTTAAATAACTACATTAACAACTATCATGACAATGGTAGTGAGTGAGAAAAATAGAATGCCTGTCTTGAAGACAGGCAGGGAATGTGGGGAAAAGGAAATGAAGGGCATTGATGGCAGGAAGGTTACACTGGTGAAAGGGGTGTTTTTTTTTTTTTTTTTTTTGACTCTTCTCTATTTTGGTTCCTTACCTTGTCTCCTAGCTTCTCCTGAAGTCCTCTAATGAGCATCCTGATTTCAGACTTAATATGCTAGAAATCTCTTCAAAATTGAGTGTAGGACACATAAGATTTTTTTTTTACCAATCCTCACCTTTGCTTTTTTGCTAAGGGACTACTCACCCCCAGCTATGTATTCAGGGGGCAACCATGGTAGTGCATAGGGGGTCACATGCAGTGCCAGATATAGAATAAGTTCTGACTACATGCAAGGTAAGAGCCTTAACCTCTTTATTATCTCTCCAACCCCAGAACTCACCTTAGAGCAAAGGTGGGATACTGCATAGATACGGGGAACAATCTTAAATGTCCTCAATTGTTTTTTACACCTAATTTATGGTCATTTACTGGAATGGATGATCAAGGCAAAACTCCTCTGGAGGTAGGATCTGGAGGCTTGAGTCCATCAAGTTTGGCAGAAAAGATTAGAATTTCTTTCCATCTAGTGATTCTATAACCTATTCTTATCAGTGCTCATAACAATGAACCAAGTTATTTTGGTTAAGGATTTGTAGTTTACAGCTCAATTCCTTCAGTGTGAACAAGCCAGCTTATTTATAGTTATCTCATTTTATTGCTTTAATTTATGTATCTGAAAGAATCTGCTCTAATTGTGGGCGATTATGATGAGGGAAAAATGTACTTTTATGTATCTCGGGAGATTTGCTTGTGGGCCTATGATTCTAAATGGCCCATTTACTCCCCAGTGGGTAGAAAATCAATTTTATGGATCTCCAAACATACATAATAACCATCATGAATAATGAAATTAAATATTAAAGTGGTATTAGCACATTATACATTTGTTTTCATGGCTTTATCTCTAAATAGTCACTCATGCTTTTGTTCTGTTACTTTCAAGGGTTTTCTCGATGTAATACAATACAAAGAAGGCTTCTGATCTTCTCTATATAGAGTCCTAAGGAGTAATCAAGATGTATCAATGACACTGATGAGGAGACACAAGGCCTCAAACAATAGCGAAGACCAAACTAGGCAATAAAAATGGCAGCATTGAATTTCTGCTCCCAGGAGATAACCTTAAGGACGTGTGCTCCATGCAAGCTGGAAGCAAAGCTAAGTAGCCCCATCAAGTATTTAATACAAATCTACCCACTTCAACCTTCTCAGGGTCAAGAGTGGTTTTCTAGCAAAGTTAAAGGAGAATACGGGATGGAACTTTTGCCTTGCTGGAGCTAGCCTAGGATGGACCATGGTTCAATCACCCACCCCCACCCCGCGTCCCATATGGTCCTCCAACCCAAGAGGGATTTCTGAGCGCATAGCCAGGAGTAACCCCTGAGTGTCAGTGGGTATGACCCAAAAACAAAAACAAAAAAAAAGGGGGGGGAGGTGGGAATACTCTTCTCAAAGACTAACATGCAGGCTGGGTAGATACGGTACTTGCCTTGCCTGAAGGTAGATCCCAGTTCCATATCCAGTACCCTGAACATGTATAAAAGAAGTCTCAAGTCTCAAGAAGTCTGAACACTGTTTGGTAGATCCACACTGCACTATCCCCCCAAAGTCTGAATCACACTTTATTTTTTTTTTAATTTTTTATTATTTATTTATTTATTTATTTGGTTTTTGGGTCCCAACTGGCACCGCTCAGGGGTTACTCCTGGCTCCATGCTCAGAAATCACTCCTGGCAGGCTCAGGGGACCATATGGGATGCTAAGATTCAAACCACCGACTTTCTGCATGCAAGGCAAACGCCTACCTCCATGCTATTTTTCCGGCCCTTGAATCACACTTTAATGCTTATAAAATAAAGCTTAAAATCTCTAGTATATTTTTAACACAGTCATTTTCTTAGCCTCATGCTGCTGAGGGCAGACTCAGACCCATGGGAGGCCTAAAATCTACCGAGTCTAATCCCCAGACCTCTATGGGCTGTCCCCCACCCCCCCCATTTTATTTCCCTCCTCCAATTTTATTCTGAAGATCTTTTGAACTAAGATATATATTGGAGAAATTCTATTGAGGGCACTTTTTTTTTTTTACATGTTCTGAGAGTCTATATTTATTATTGTACCACTTTTTTTCTTTTTCTTTTTTTGGGGGGGTGGTCACATCCGGCGGTGCTCAGTGGTTACTCCTGGCCCTGCTCTCAGAAATCGCTCCTGGCAGGTATGGGAGACCACATGGGATGCCAGGATTCGAACCACTGTCTGTCCTGGAATGGCTGCATGCAAGGCAAACACCCTACCACTGTGCTATCTCTCTAGCTCCTTTCTTTTTCTTTTATATTGGATCACACCTAACAGGTGCTCAGAGAGATGACTTCTGATAAGACTTGAGTGACTGAATGCCAGAGAATTAAGCCAGGCCAGCTGTTTGAAAGACAAAAGAGGGTACATATTTATAATGAATTGGAACTAGAGTTGAACTCATGGCTAGTATTATAATTGCATTGTGCACCATGCATTTATTTGCCCTTTTTTTTTTGTTTTTGTTTTTTGGGCAACCCTCGTTTGACGCTCAGGGGTTACTCCTGGCTATGCATTCAGAAATTGCCCCTGGCTTGGGGGATCATATGGGACACCGGGGGATCGAACTGAGGTCCGTCCTACGCTAGCTCTTGCAAGGCAGACACCTTACCTCTAGCGCCACCTTCCCAGCCCCTTATTTGCCCATTTTTTAATTTACATTGCAAGATAGTCACCAGAGTTTTTATTTGTTTTGGGGCCAACCCACTTGTCCTCAGGCTTATTCCTGGGTGTATGCTTAGGGATCACTCCTAGAGGGATTGGAAGACCACATACAGTTACAGGGATCAAACCCCGGTCAGCTGCACTAAAGGTTAATGCTATACAGTACTCTCTGTACAATCTCTCTGGCCCAGAGATTGTCATTTGGTATTTCTACTGAAGAACACATAAGTTGCAGGCCAGTTTATATTTAGTCTTTTATGTAAGTAATTGATTGAATAAACTAGCACAAAATTTCCAATTTAGAGTTTACATGAATTTCTATGGACCCCAAGAGTCAATAAAATAGCTTCTTATTAAACCAGCATTCAGCTTAAAATAATTATTTTTATTGAAAACCTGATAGGATTCCATAATTAAACAGTTGGCTTGTTTCAAGAATGCTGACTAAAATCACTTAAAAAATGTGACTATCGGGGCCGGAGAGATAGCATGGAGGTAAGGTGTTTGCCTTGCATGCAGAAGGATGGTGGTTTGA
Source organism: Suncus etruscus (assembly GCF_024139225.1). NCBI lineage: Eukaryota > Metazoa > Chordata > Mammalia > Eulipotyphla > Soricidae > Suncus > Suncus etruscus. Next base: position 128,851,770 of record NC_064852.1, read on the forward strand.
ATCCCGGCATCCCATATGGTCCCCTGAGCCTGCCAGGAGCGATTTCTGAGCGTAGAGCCAGGAGTAATCGCTGGGCACTGCCGGGTGTGACCCCCAAACCAAAATCAAACAAAAAAATGTGACTATCAATCATCTAAACAAAAGGTCTGAGTTTCCTGTCTGGGGGAGATGTGCTTAGTCGTCCATGGCTAATACTAATGCCTTCTTTTTTTATATGTATAAAAATACAGATTTTTAAGTCAAAACTTTTATGGGGTTGCTTATGTTTTGCTCAGAGCTACATCCAGCAGTGCTCAGGGCTTACTCCTGAGTATGCTCATAATTCACTTCTGGTGGTGCACAGGGTGCACTCATATGGGGTGCCAGAGATAGGTCAGCTGTGTGTAAGTTAAGTGCAATAAAACTTTTAGTCTGTGGTAGTAGGAAACCCACAAAATGCAGATCAAGGGACCTAGGAAGATAGCTTGAAAGGGTGGGACAGAGGCCTGGCATACAAGAGATTGAGTTCAAACTCTGGTATCACATGGCCCCTGAGCACTGCTAGGGAAGACTCTTTTTTCATTTATTTTGTTTTTGTTTTGGGGCTACTGCAGGATCTGCACTCAGGAATTACTCCTGGTGGTGCTCAGGGAACCATAAGGTATGCAGAGGATTGATGGGCCATGTGCAAGGCAAATACCCTACACAATGTACTTTCTCTTTTGCCTCTAGGGGACCCTCTTAACGAATGCAAAGATCAGGAAATTTCTTTTGGAGAAGATGGAATGATTATATAATGGGTAGAGTGCTTGCCTAACTTGGGCTCACATAGCCAACCCAAGTTTAACCCCTGGCACCTCAAATGGTACCCGGTACCTGCCAGGACTGATCTCTAAATGCAGAGCCAGGAGTAAACCCTGAGCACAGCAGGTATAACCCCCCAAGAGAGGGAAACCCCCCAAAAAAAAAACAACTTGATTTTTAAAAAATATTTTCTTTGAAAAACCATGTCATGGTATATTTGTTTTCTAGGGCTCCTGTAATAAAGAACAACAAAAGAGTGATTGAAGCCACAAAAATTAATTTTCTTATGTTTGTAGAAACTAGACACCCAAATCAGGGCTCAGCAGGACTAAGAGAGAAGGATCTGTTCCAGGCCTGTGAGTCTGGTTTTTATAGTGGCCATTTTCTCTCTGCATCTTCATGTCTATTGCCTTCTGAAGAAATTCGTGCTTCAAATTCCTCTTCTTTAAAGCACCAGTCCTATCAGATTACCTGGATTACCCCAAAAACTTCTCTCTCCATTTAACTACTTCTTTCAAGCCCTTATCTCCATGTATGGGGACATAAGTACTAAGACATGGGGAGAGAATTTCAACACATGCATTTGCCGAGAGACACAATTTATTTCCTAACATTTGGAGATATAGTTTGGCTTCTCTTAATAGTTTGAATCCCACCCACCCCCATTTGAATTTGTACGAGTGTCGAAGGCACATTTGTCTTAGTGTCTCAGGCAAAGTGAACCCCAACACATCTGTAAACCACATCTGTGCTTCCAGGCACAATCCCTTGTTTATACTTATTTTACTTAAGTTCCAGTTTCCTCACCTCGGTTCCTCATTAGGCTCTGCTCACTGTTATGCTCTCTCCTGGCTTCTATATCTGCCTACAATTGTTAGGCCTCAGGAATTTGGACATGAGCTTTCAGGATTCTTGGTGTTTATGAACTGTTATTACCAAAGAACCTGGTTTGTAAATATCCCATTAAAAAGCCCATATTGGCTTTCATTTGGCATGTTGGCTAGGAAGTTCCTCACTCTCTGAGTTATTGTGGGTGGCTTTGGGGGAGCAAAAGAAGTAGAAAAAAACACAGTCACAAATGAGCATTTCAAGAAGACACCGAAGTGTCATGAGGTCGGGAGCAGGTGTATTTCTGGCTGCTAAGATATGACAAAGGCACAAAACCCAGAGAAGACAATGGAAGACAAAGGGCTAGTCCCCATATTTTCTAGCTTCCCAGTTTCTGCCCAATTAAAGCTGCCCTTTCAAACTTTGTAATGTTAAATATCACTGAATTCTTAAAAAAAAAAAAAAAGGTCCAATTTTTCTTAAACTAGCTCAAGTAAGCTTATATATTTCAACAACCAAAATAGTGCTAATGAATAGTTTTACAGTTTCAAGCTCATCTCTATTTTCTCACTGATTAAAAAAACAACTAGAAGTTCAAATCAGTAGGCAGTTAATTTAAAAGGTCCTCACATATTTATTCTGAAAATAATGTATAATTGATTACATTTTCCTAAGATTGCGGAGACAGTGGATGGGAGGGAAGAGGGCATCAGGGAGGGTGAGGGAAACTGTTGACATTGGTGACGGGAAATGCGCACTGGTGATGGTTGTTGTACATTGTATGACTGTAACTCAACCATGAACTTTATCTTTGAAAAAATATTGTGGCATGAACAATCTTATAACCATAACATTTAAATAAAAACCTAATAAAAATAGAAAAAACCCATACATCCTTGAGGGTGGATCTCCATGTGGGAAGAGAACAAGATGACAGATTCCTTCCAACATACAAGGTGATAATTGTGGGATCCCAGATGTCTTCTTCTGATAGTGGCCCTTCCCAAGGCACTGAGGAGAAGTGGAGAGAGCAGTTGGACCTGAGAGGAAATGCCACCATTCCATCACCACCTGCCACTGCTGGATTCTCCTGATGTTGATTCCCTCACCTCAATTCCCTGGTGGTCCATAAGTACTAGGGATGGAGGTAATTTCCTTTCTTTACTCTTTTCACTCGTGTTAGAAAACTTGTGAAAGCCCCTTTCTCAGAGACTTTTCTAACATGGCCCCTTATGAGCAGGCAAGGATGGGACCCAACTTTTCACAAATATGAGAACAAGCTGTTGCCTTTATTTCTTCCTCGGGAACTTGCGTTGTCTAGACCCATCAGTTATGGTTGGAATCTAGACAAAAAAATGAAGTTGAGCTTTGCCAGGCATCTAAAGGCAAACTCATTAGAAGATAGGTGTTATCAACTAATATAAAATGACACCTTGTGAGAGATCTTGAGACAAGTGAATCTTTTTTTTTTTCAGTAATAAATAATGGTGTGCATATGCCCCTTTAGTCTTTTATAATATTGTTATTTAAGTCCCATGATTACAAATATGTTTGTAGTTGAGTTTCAGTCATAAAAATACACTTCCCTTCACCAGTGAACCTTCCCACCACCAATGCCCCCATCTTCCTTTTTCCTCACAAGTAATATTGAAAATGACTTTTATTAAAGACCACCATTGTCAAGGAATGAGGTCCATTTTGTCAATTTAATATTTCTATAAAAGTTAATGGCCAGAGGTTGGGAAATATAGCTAGAGTATGCTCAGATGCATCATATCCAATATCAATTCCTGGCACTACATGCTTCCCTGAGCATCACCAGGGACAGTCCCAGAAGTCCCCAAGTACTACCAATTTGGTCCCTGTCAATTCCCTGCCCTGTACGTTTCTTGCATTGAATCCAGCTAGCTGAATCACTCGTTGGCTCCAGCCTCCTAAACATTCTTTTAAGGCTCCCCCACCACCAAATAAGTTAATACTCCTGGGCTGGAGATTGGGGTTAAGGGGCTTGCTTTGCACTCAGATAACCCAGTTTGATCAACAGCTTTGCTACGGTCCCTGAGCACCTCCAGGAATGACCCTGAAGCACAGAGACAGGTGAAAGCAGTGCTTTCAAAAGTTATACCTTACACTTCAACTGAAAAAGAGTATGCTGTCACCCACTACAGTTTGAATTTTTACAGCACTTTACTTCCAATCCCCAGATTCTCTGAGAGTGAATTGGTCCTCTTCTGCAGGATCTAGTGGGTTACATTATCCCATTTAGATCTCCCGATGTATAAATTCCTTCTCTTTAAAAGCAACAGCAAGGAGCAGATGTATCATTTACTTTCGCAGAATTAAAGTCATCCAAATTTATCAGCTCATCAAAGATCAGGGAAAATCTGTTCAGGCTGAACTACAGCTATTACAAATATTCTACTCACAACTTAAAGCTTCTCTTAACAGGAGAAGAACAATTACATTCTAGAAGTTAAAGATATGTAATATCATAAAACAAAAATAAATGTGTTAAACATTTTTTGTGGTTTTTTTTGGGGGGGCCACACCCAGTGATGCTCAGGGGTTACTCCTGGCTATGTGCTCAGAAATCTCCCCTGGCTTGGGGGACCATATGAGATGCCAGGGATTGAACCCAGGTTTGTCTTGGGTCAGCTGTGTGCAAGGCAAATGCCCTGCTGCTGTGCTACCGCTTCAGCCCCATTGACAACAGAGTTTACTTATGACAAATCATCATATTTTACTCTATTATGGCATGATATATTTATGTTTCCTTATGTATTTAAAAGGGTACAGGGCTGGAGAGATAGCACAGCGGTAGGGCATTTGCCTTGCATGCAGCTGACCTGGGAGGGACCTGGGCTGGCTGTGTGAAAGGCAAATGCCCCACTGCTGCGTTATTGCTCCGGCCCCTAAACATTTCTCCTTGATGTTCACTACTTATTTCTGAAATCCTAACAGCTGGAGATTAGCAGTGATACAAATAAATGTAGATAAAAATAATGCTTTAAAACAAAGAAACACCTGCGGCTGGAGAAAAAGTCTCCAGTAAGTAAGGCACTTGCTTTCACTTAGCTGGCTCAGATTTGATTACCAGAATCTGGACCTAATCCAGAGTCCTCCAAAAATCATCTCTGAACATAGAGACAGGAGTAAGCCCAGAGCATAGCTGGGCATGGTCCCAACCAAAACCAAATAAAGCAACCAAACACACACACACACACACACACACACACACACACACACACACACACACACACACACGTACACACACGCACGCACGCACATGGACAGATAGACGGACAGATAAATAGGTAAGTGATTCTGATGGTGCCTGCTTGGTGTCAGGAGTTAAGAGTTAACAAAATTTTGCAGTTAAAGGGTTATTTTTCCCAAACATCTAGAATAACAAAAACAGAAAAAATGCTTTGTTTTACTCAAATTTGGTCTGCACTGATCTGCTGTCGTTTGTTGTTCCAAGCAGTGTTCAGACTAGCACCTCAGACTTTGCAGATGCAGGGCTGGGGTGAGGAACAAACAGATTCTATGTGCATATAATTCTGGCTTGCAGAGGGAGCTTGGACCTGTCAAAAAGCTTCAAATAGGCCGGAGCTATAGCACAGTAGGTAATGTGTCTGCCTTGCACATGGCCAACCTGGCACCTGTATATTACGGTGCCTCAAATCCCTACCAGGAATAATGCTTGAGCCAGGAGTAAGCCCAATGTGGCCCAAATGCAAAAACAAAACAAAAAAGTTCCAAGTAAATCTTTCTAACCTTCTTTGATGAAGGAAGGATGTGGTCTTACTCAAGTAAGCAGGTCTTAGATGGTAATTTAAATGATCAAAACATGATGCATTCCTGACACTGGTTATAAACTAATATTTCTCAATGACAAAGGCCTTATTTCCATCTCACCGATTTTGAGTTGTTCCATTTATTTTGATCAGCATTGTGTTTTGCTTTAGAAAACTATATTAAACAACAGCATCGATTCCTTTATGATTTGATAAGTCTTACATAGGAAATTGAAAATGTTTTCTGGGCTATGTAGTCAAAAAAAACTCCCTGCTCAGAACCATATGGGATGCTGGGGGTTGAATCTGAGCTGGTTGCATTCAAGGCAGAGGTGCAACCTGCTGGACTACTGCTTTGGGGGAAGGGAGATGGGGGGGAAACAGGGAAGGGGGAAAGGAAGGAGAGGGAGAGGGGATGGAGATGGAGAGGGAGAGGGAGGGGAAGGGGGAAGAAGGGAAAGGGAGATGGAGAGGGAGAGGAAGAGAGAGAGACAGGGAGGGAGAGGGAGAGGAAGGGGAGGACGGGAGAGGTAGAGGGGAAAGAGAGATGAAGAGCAAGAGGGAGAGGAAGGGGGAGGAAGGGAGGGGTAGAGGGGGGGAGAGATGAGGACGGAGAGGGAGAGGAAGGGGGAGGGAGGGAGAGGGAGAAGGGAGCCGGAAAGGGAGAGGGGGAGATGGAAAGGGAGAGGAAGAGGGAGAGAGAGGGGGGAGGGAGACAAAAAGGGAGAGGGAGAGGAAGAGGGAGACGAAAAGGGAGATGGAGAGGGAGACGAAAAGGGAGATGGAGAGGGAGACGAAAAGGGAGATGGAGAGGGAGACGAAAAGGGAGATGGAGAGGGAGACGAAAAGGGAGATGGAGAGGGAGACGAAAAGGGAGATGGAGAGGGAGACGAAAAGGGAGATGGAGAGGGAGACGAAAAGGGAGATGGAGAGGGAGACGAAAAGGGAGATGGAGAGGGAGACGAAAAGGGAGATGGAGAGGGAGAAAGAGTTCTTAATGACTAATAACAACTTCCTTAGTCACCAAAGCTTATCTCCTGCTCTTTTGCTCCCTGACTTATCTAAGTGGACATCAGTGACAATCTCAACACTTCCACTTGACCTCTTTCATGTTCCTCGATTCTCTTTCTTTGACTGCTCTTCCATACCATTACTGGCTTGGAATTCTTGTCATTCTACTTACTCATTGTGACTTAGCATTTCCCAGGATTCTAGCTTTAGACATCTTCCATCATTTTTATTTTCTCACATAGCTTTAAGTACCATTTATGAGGCATCAGTAACTCCCAACTTTCTCATCCTTATTTGGCCCACCAAGTTCCAGGAATTTTCAATCCCATTCTACGATGAACTCAAACTCAAACTCCTTGACTCTGGTCACTCAAACTTAGTGTGTCAAACTGAACTCACCACCTTCCTCCCTGTGAAAACCTCCTGATGGCCTGCAAGGAATCTCACCTCCTGGTGTTCACAGCCCTCAGGAAAGTCAGTTATGGGTGTGGTGTGGCTCTGGCCCCAGTCATTTATTCTTTAATCCTTTCCTTGGTTTAGAATAATGCAGACTATTTACAATATGTATGTTTCAAGTTCAGAATCAATAACTTTATTTGCTCTTATGGTCACTTACTTCAGCATACCTCAAAAATGATCATGATCTTTTTTCGTTTGTTTGTTTCAAGATTTCGAAAATCTGGAAGTTACAAATATTTTTTACAATGAAACAGCACGTGTGGGTCTGACTCCCTGGTGAACCAAGTGTGTGTGCCACGTGTCTGCACACCAAGTTCATTCAGGGTGAGTGCCACAATGCCCCCTGGTGAGCACTACAATCTGATTCTAGTGGTTTGCACACCCCTAAAATACAACCTTTGGACAGCACAAGCATTAATACAACTAAGAAACTGAGCAATTCCCCCCCTCCAACACTCACTGTGTCCAGGTGTGTGAGAATCACAACTGGATGAGTGACCCTTGGCAGCGCCATAGCCAAGAGTGTGAATGCCACAGCCAAGGATGTAGCCCAGGTTATAATCATGAAGAGAATATTAATAGAATCACACACCCAACAGTTGCCTCAGAGTCTGTCCTTTAAAAAGATCCTCAGCTCTGGAACCACCAAGTACAATGCTTCTATCTGTTCAGTCATCTCAAGCATCTGCTGCCTCTGCTGCCTCTTTCTCTTTCTCACCCTTCCCCAACTCTCATCAGCCTCCTCATCCTGACCCACTTAAAAGAAACTACTGGCAACCTTCCCTTTCCACAAGCAGTCTTCTTTTCCTTCCCCATTCAGAACAGAAACCAAAGCAGAAACAATTAACACCTGCAAATCTTTCTCCAGATATCATGAAGTTCTGAAAAGCTTTTCTCTTTAAAGGAAGATGGTAAATCTGCTTGTTTTTAAAAAGAATGCATTAAGCCAGAGAGATGAAGACCCAAAGAGATAACACCAAAGAGATAGACAGCGGGTGTCACAAGCTTGAAGTGAAGGTGTGATTCTTAAGATAGTTCAATTCAGTCCAAGCAAGGACACTTCGAATTTCAATTGTAAAAAAATATTTTTCTTCTGTAAATTAATAATTGTGGTGCAGTTTGGAGATCCAAGTGAAATTACATGAACCATATAAACTCTAATTGGTTTCCATTACTGGATCCCTTTCCGTTCTCAAAGCACATGAGAACCTTTAATCATTGGGCTTTTTTGAGGTTTATTTCTGGATTATCAGCTTCTAACTTTGTTTTGAATTCTCTCTAGGAAAATGGACTTTAAATTCTCAAAACCCTCAATTCTAGCTTGAACCGCTGTCTCTCTTGTTATATTTATATATACAGATATGTATATATCTATATCTTATGTATATATCGTTGAGCTATTTCTTGCTATTTGCATGAACAGCCTATTCACATATGCTAACACCACCTCTCCCCAGTAAACTGAACAATATAAAATATTATTGAACTTGCTTTTTTAAAGAGCTTATCACATTTTACTAGGGCCATAAACATATATGGTTCAATCATCTAGTCTAAGCTTTCTTCTCACGTGCCAGACATTTAATTCAGCCTCTAAGTCCCACCACTCCAACAATGGTGCTGCCTCTACACTGAAGTGATTGTGCCAAAAGACAAATACTTTTTTTTCCCTAACTCATTCCTAGATAACTTTAACTCATTCCTAGATAACTTTAACTCATTCCTAGATAACTTTTTAGCAGATGACAGAATGATTTCAGTGCATTTGGTCTTTACTGTTCAGGTTCAGTTTTACTACTTGATGGTTGAATAGGCAACAGCCTCCCCCTCACTCTGCTTCCACATAGCAAAACCAGAATCCAGCACTTCAGATGTTCTCTGGAATGCCTTGAATAAAGGACCCAACTTGTATTACTTTGGCATTATGTTCCAAATATCTTTAGGCAGTTTCATACTCTCCTCAAAAGCATTGAGAGACAGAGAGAGACTCAGCTATAGAAAGACAGCTGGCAGAGCCCTTGCCTTGCATGTGGCCAAACCAAGTTTCATCACAAGCATCCCAGATTGCTCCCACCCCAGGTCAGCCAGGAGTGATCCCTGAGTGCAGAGTCATGAGTATTCCCAAGTATGACCATAAAATAAAAAAGGGGGCAAGAGTAAATCGTAAAAAGGAAAAGGAAAAGCAACTTCTAGGTTCTCTGAGTGCCACGTGGAGCACCAGCTATACTGCATTCCACTCATTCAAGGTGGGGGTTCTTCTGGTGCCTCCACAGGCGCTGAGCAGAGACTGGCCGCATGTAGTTTCCAGCCAAGCCCAGCCAGGTGTGTGAGCACAGTTTAGGAGGATGACTCTTGGCATCATCGTCAAGGGCTACAGGCAACATAGCTTAATGCTTGGGACACCAAGAGCACAGCTCAACGTGAGAACAGGTCAAATGGTGTTGCAACCTGGGTCATCACAGCAAAGACAATGTGGGGGAAGGGCGGGGTGGGGCTGGGGAGGAGGCAGACTTTATAAACCTCAAATAACTTCTCAAATTAAAGTTTCTTGTGGTTTTGGGTCTACACCCGGTAGTACTCAGGTATTACTCCTGGCTCTGCGCTCAGAAACACCCCTGGCAGGGGACCATATGACAGGGCAAATGCCCTACCGCTAGACTATTACTCTGGCCCTCAGGTTTTTTTTTTTATTTATCTGTTGTTTCAAGGAGGTAGAAAACATATTGCTATGTGGAGGAATGGAAAAAGGAACTCTGCATGTAGGGAAGAACTTAGTATAGAACTAAGATGAATAAGAACTTTTTATGAGCATCACTGGGCATTCTTTTGCTTCACCCTTAAATTAAAAAAAAATAAGCCCACTGGAGTCCATTATAATTGCCAATGGCTCCTGACTATGACCTCAATGCCGTTTCCTGGGTACTGACTGTAGGCTAATAACCCAATAGAGCAAGGCAATATCTGTTAGCTCCTTTGCTTCCATTCTGCCTTAAGAATCTGCCTTAGTATCTCCAGGAAACTTTTCTGGCATCCAGACAATACTAACAGTGAACTATCTGGTACAGAGCCTAGATAAAGATTATAGTTTTTTTCCCTGTGGATATAATAAAGCTTCATCTGCATTTTCAAGAATTTACAAGGTATAGTGCAAGCCACTAGATTTCACTAGAAATCTGATAGGACAGGATGCTTGGACTCAGGTATCAAAGAAGTAGCTTGACCTAAATTGCTTTCTGCTTAAGTATGTGCTAATTATCCAACCTCCATACTTGCTTTTTCATCCGCAATACAGAAATGAAAACAATTGTTTTCAGAGTTAGAATTTAATGCTAAGCAGTTGCCAATGCCAGGAAGTGGTAGATCTAATGTACAGCACTACTCAAATTACCATTAACTTTCTTAGGAAATAAAATTGGGATATCTTACTTATCTTAAATTATGTAATCTCAAATTTTTTGAGTCAGGTTACCTCAAATTCTATTACCATGAAAGTTTAATTTTTTAAGGGGTACTCTTATTTTGTTTTGTTTTTTAAATTGGGGGGGGGGGTTTCTGGGCCACACTCGGTGATGCTCAGGGATTACTCCTGGCTCTGTGCTCAGAAATCGCTCCTGGCTTGGGGGACCAGGTGGGATGCTGGGGGATAGAACTGTGATCCGTCCTAGGCTAGCACAGGCAAGGCAGATACCTTACCGTTGTGCCACTGCTCCGGCTCCCTACGAACTGAGTTAGTTGGCTGACTATATCTGCTATAACTCTGGCTCATTCTACAAGCTGTCTTGACTTCATCAATACAAATCTGATAGAAATACAATTTGAGAGTTAATTGATCTGTGCGATTTTTTTTTTACCCAAAACATGGCATGTTTCAATGATAAGCTTTTTTCCTTTCAATTTCAGAATAACTGGCCAGATTTAAAGAGGAAAATAACCTAGTTCACTTTAACTGTTGATGGAAAATATCCTTACAGTACGTGTCAGGAACCTGGGAATGGTACAGTGTGTACGTTTAGGGGAATAACAAAAATGATGACTCTAGAGACATCAATAGAACATGCTACTCATTATCACCTTCTGGGAAAGATAATAAGTAGCACAGTACTGGTGTAGACCACAGATGTTTGGTTTGACAGTTGACGTTTGAGATAGGAGGTGGACTCAGAAAATTGTCAAATGCCGCTGCTGAGCCATTTACCGGTAAGATCCCACCTACTTTGCACCACTTAAATATCTTCCTACAGACGTTAGTCTGTGACCTGTCAGCAGAGGAGGACTGTGACAGCTTCAAGAGAATGGCCTTGCTCTCAGAGACTTGTGTGTGGGTGTTAAATATGGCACTTTAAACACACACTTATGAGGTGTAAACTTTTAATGCAATGACTCACACAGTTTCAGAATGTGTAAATATGAGGCACAATTTAACTTAGACTATCGCTGGTGTTTACTCACAGCAAAACTAGCCTGGACGATCACATTATGGGGTGAATTTCACAAAAATTTATAAAACATATCATTTTGCAAGCTGACAAAAAAAAGTTTTTGAATTGACCTAACCTGACTTATATGGATGGCACTATGGTCTTCAACCAGTGTTAGAACTTAAATCTGCATTTTGTAACCCTGTATTTGATGGTAACTATATCTCTGAGACTGTGTAAAAATCAAGTGTTTATTTGTCCCCCCATCCATTTTTTGAGAAATTACAATGGAAAACTAAAATAGAAGACAATTATAAATCAGGGTAAAAAATTAGATGTAGTTTCTCAGTGAAGAGTCTGGAATCAGGTAAGCCAAATGAAACAGAAGAGGGATCCTAACTAAACATTTGGGTGTTGGAAACAAGACAAGTGTTTTAATCTAATGTAATTCCAATGTTCCTTGTTCCAACTGCTACCAAAATAATTATAAACATTTCCTCTAATTGAAGATGAATTGGTAAAGATTAATATAACTGAAATGATGTTTTGAAAATATATTATTAGAATGTCAGAATAACCCAAATGTGATTAAATACACAACCAGGAGAACCAGAATTCAACAGGACATTTTAATATTTGAATACTATGTGGCCCTAAAAACACAGGAAGACAAAGAATTAAGGAGCTCAAATAACCAATTTTGTTAGTCGAACCATTCAATATCCCGTTCCCGTCAAAGTATTTGTTGGAATTATGAGTTAAAAAGCTTAATACAGTTTTTCGATTCTGAATTAGGTAAACTGAAGATGAATTTAAGCAATTATTGAGAAACTTTTCCACACAAAAATTGAAACACCTTAATGTGATTTTAAAATATTCATAATTCAGCCAAAATAATAACCAGAAAATAGCTATTAATTTGTGGGGTTGTTTTGCTTTTTGGGTCACATCTGGCAGTGTTCAGGTTATTGGCTCTGCATTCAGGGATCATTTCTGGCAGTATTCAGGGCACCACATGAGATGCTGGGGATTGAACCTTGGTCTGCTTCAAGCAAGGTAATAAATAGCCTTACCCATTGAACTCTGGCCCCAGGAGAGCTATTTAAGTTTTTTATTGTATATACTCAAAGAAAGAAAAACTCTAGTCTCAGCACTGAGTTTTTGATCACTTCTACTCAAAGAATCATCTTACAAGGTCACTAAGGAAATATCTAATAGTAAATTGTTTTTGAGATTTAACATGTTTACAATAAATTTCCAGTCCTTGGGCCATTTTATTCCAAGTTTGAAGGCCTACTTAGGAATCTCATTGATAAGAGCCCTAACAGGGCTCTCAAGTCCCAAGTCAGTAAGCTTCAATTTCCTCAAATACCAGCCCATGCATGGCTGGCCACGGGGGCGGTTTATAGTAAATAGCAGCTACTATACCCAGGCATATACTCTTAGCTATTACAAGCACAGTAGGTGTGCTTAACTGAGTCGAGCAATTTACTAGTTGAACTTGGTCCCTATAAAAGTTCCTAGCTTTGCTGGGTTAAAGCTTTGGTTGATTTTCTAGTAAAGACTAAGAGAAGTCACAAGTACAATGGATACCATGTCAGTAATAAAGGATTTTAAGCCCACTAAGCATACCTTGTGTTAGTTAGGAAACTCCTGGCATACTTATTTAGATTTTAAATACAATCAACTGTAAGTGTAATGTGTACTAGATATCAGTTGCCTCCTAATCACCAAATCCCAAAGCTTTTACTCATATATATTAAGTAGATTAGGAAAAAAAAAAGCACATTTCTCTCTTGTTTATGATACTGAAGGTAGTAATGGGGTGGGGTAGGTTCAATGGGACTATCCAAAAATGACTATCCTGGAAAAAGAGATTTAACTGGTACTTAGCATCAAAATAAAACAATGATCAATTTTTCAAAAAGTGACCTCCAAGTCACTTTTTACTGCCTATTTTTGGGTCATGTCTCATCTCCTTCTGTTCACTATTCCAGTTCTGGCTGATTGCTTCTAATTCTCATTCACAAAACGTAATTTCTTGCACAAATAAACCGTTTCACACATAGACATAATGTCATTGAACACTTAATGTCCTTAAAAAATAATTCACTCAAAGTCTCTAAGACATTTAAAACTGTATTTTACTGTGATTTTAGTTCACCTCAACTATAAGTACCCAAAAGGAAATGATTCAAATCTTCCATCATTCCCATGCCTTTTCACTTAACCTAGCACCTCAAAGGGTTAGACCCAATAATACTCTTCACTAATCTACCAACCCTAATTATAATCTCATTTGCAAAGCTTTGCTAATACAATGGTTTGCATAATATTTTTGAATAGTTTTTAACATTGAAGCCAAATCACAGTAACACTTTATACAAATACTAGTATCTTATAAACGTTTATTCCTAAAGTGCTTCCACATTTTAATTTAGCTGTTTTGATATGGTAGTCTTTAAAAAAAAAAGACATCTTTGTAAACATCTCAAGTGAGAATGATATAAAACAAAGTCCCTCTATTATCAGACCAGATTAACAGAGCACCTATTTGCCAAAAGCTTTCTAGAAATGAAGGTAGCAGAAAAGTGTTGACTTAGACCTAAGCCTCTGACCCTTAATATCCAGGCCCAACCCTGATAAAATGTGGAGCAGATTAAGATAGGATTGACCACTGTGGAAAGTGCTATGCACAAATTTTTATAAACATAAATATGTGAGGCACAGAAAAACCTTTATTGCCACAGGAAGCAAGTGCACTGGTCCCACCTCACCAACAGGTTTAAGAGTCACGAACAAAGACTTTACACAATAAAATACAACACACTTGGGAAGAAATGGTCCCTGGGACTAAATTGGCTGTAATACTGAGGTAACCAATTGACCTTGTTCAGTGAAAATACCTCAAACACAATAAAAAAATCAACTAGTTATAACATCAAATTCATATTTACAATTCAAATAAAAATATATATTATTTGCTTCCATGTATAGCAAGTTTAATACATTAGTGTTTACAAAATAAAAACTGTTTTTGACTGAAATTTTTATTGTGCTTCCCCCATTATCACTAAGCTTGAATAGAACAGGAAATTTTGATACTTTAGAAAACCTAAGATTTTAAGATGCAATTTATGGGGCCATGGAAGATGAATCAATACTGTGGAAGGTGGTTGCATCTTTAAAAAAATTGTTGCTTATTTAAAATCTACAAACTTGAATCAGTAAGACACAATTAAAAAAAAACCCACAAAATTTCTCAAAATAGATTAGAATACAAGAAACGTTTCGTGAAACTACTGAGATACTAACCAGTTCTATGGCTAATATTAAACTGAACAATCTAAATCAAAGTCAGACTATTTCTAAGCACAGTGAATAACACAACCACAACAACCTCAAACAAGCAATGGAGTTGCAAGGTTCTTGAAAAGCTTCTTCAGTAGGCAAAACACTATGGTATCATTAAAACATCTAGGAAGGGGATAAAAGCCTTTTAATACAATAAAATTTGTTTTCTGGTGTCTCTACTATAGAGCTGGACTATAAATCAAAACGACAAAGCATCTCAGATGTGACAGTGATCAGAGACTACAGTGCAGACATTTCATCTTATATTTTGGCTGATAACTTTTAGTGTAACAGATTTGACTTAATTTTTTCTTTACACATTTATGGCCTAGAGTGAAACTGAAAAAAAAGACAACAACAAACAACAAACAACAACAACAACAAAACAGACACATATTTTTCAAGTCAATATGCTGTTCTTGGCAATATCTGGATTTAGATTAAACTGGAGGAAGTAGGTCAAGTTGTCAAATATCTTCTCTTGGGGCCGGGCGGTGGCGCTAATGGTAAGGTGCCTGCCTTGCCTGCGCTAGCCTTGGACGGACCGCGGTTCGATCCCCCGGCGTCCCATATGGTCCCCCAAGCCAGGAGCGACTTCTGAGCGCATAGCCAGGAGTAACCCCTGAGCGTCACCGGGTGTGGCCCAAAAACCAAAAAAAAACAAAAAAAAACAAAAACAAAAACAAATATCTTCTCTTAGAATAAACAGGAACAAAATGATATTGGTAGAAGCAGTATGTTCTTTTCCTCCTTTTAAACTCCTAATTTCCAGGTGAAATTCTCATTTCATTAGTATTTACTAACATTGAAGTATATCCCACATAGATTCAGCCTACTCATAGGGGCAATTTAAACATTACCATTCGAGTGAAAATGAACTGAGGAAAATAAAACTGCATTTCACAAATTTGTAAGATGTACAAAATTTAAGTTGTAAAATAAATAATGACTATTTAGTTGTCAACTAAATATCCTTGAAAATATGGCAGCCAATGGGATGTGGTGACTGGCCTTGACTAAGCCGGGTTAGGTGGGAAGACACTGAGGACAGCTTGCTAGTTCTCTTTTTTCACATGGAGAAGAACTTCTAGATACGCAACAAACAGTACTTTACTATGTATTAGAGCCATTGTCAATAGTCGCCATTCTTATCACATTTAGGGTTCACTTACTATGTCTTAACTACTGAACACATTCTGAAAGAGTAATGTTTACATCAAGGGTCTTTGCACCTAATCCACTTGCCGGAAGTTTTCTTCCAAGTATGAACTGCCTAGCTCTGGTGTATCTTCAATAGCTCTCATAGAACACAGCTGGTTAAGAGATGACATAGATTTTTCAGCTCTAAGGTTGATCTTTTTTAACTTAATTCCAGTATTTACTAACAGTAAAAATGTCCACTGATTCAGTCAGTAAAAGCTATAGTTTTCCTAGTAAAAAAAAAACACATCTATTAAACAAAATCCATTCTATCAAATAGTAGATCCACGTGATTTTCCTTGGATTCAATTGAGTGTTTTGCCTTTTCCATTTTTCCAGAGTCACTGCAACTGGCCAAAACTACACCACAAATTTTAGTTTTCTGACCGCAGAGATTCTTAACTGACACACTAGTATTTACCCTAGGGAACATTTAAAGTAGACGAAAAAATTTCAAGTAAATCAACTGTATCCATCCACATTGGCTGGACCAAACAAGTCTCCCAAATCTAGATTTGTAACTTCTATAAATGACACAAATACATTGTACATTCTTAAATAATGAACGCTTACAATATTAATTTGTAAGCCTTTCCACATAAAACGACTCAATACAGAAATGTGAATGGATGAATATTTCTGTCGTAGATAGCAACACTCTCACTTTTCTCTTGTGTGGCTCCTGCTTTGATTTCCTGGTCTCCACAGACTCTAGCATCAGTCACGCTTTGGCTATGAAATCCATTTGGGCTGAATGAGGCAACATTGGTTATTAAGGCTTATTTCTATGATGGAGCATTATCCTTAACTCTGAAGCCGCTTCCAAGGGAACAGTGGGAGAATCGTAGCTATCTTGAATCTTCAGGTTCTGTTTTGATAACTTTCTTTTCTAAAGCAAAAGCTGAGTGAGGGTAGTCTTTTAAAATTCCAAGGCTCTCTGCAAAAAGGGAAAACATAAATTGCATGGATATTTAAAGTCAGTAGATTACACAAACCGAAAACTCTTGACATAAGATTCCTAACTCAGAAATAATATTTCTGGGCAATTTACATCCCCTGAAGCTCTATTGTCTCCATCTATAAAATGGCAGTAACATCTAAAAAGAGAGTTGTGATCTACCAAATGAGGACCATTCCTTGGAATCGTAATTTTCAACCTCACACAAACACTTCAAAATAACGAAACACAATACCTTTAGTTCTAACACTAGAAAAAGCACATATACCCAAACACACGTGTATACATATACACACTGTAAAAAGGATTCTATGAAGCTAACTAGCACTAATAGTTTATCTGAAATTAGGTAGTTCAATTTATTAATTCATGCTTTAAAAAAAGCAAAATTTAAAAAATTTCTTGTGACTCTTAAGAAGAGTCATAATGGTAGTTACCAGTTACTGTATCTGCTAGGTATTCATATACACTAACTTACTTAATCCTTGGAAATCTATACGGTAAAAATTATATATATTTTATAGATGAACTAACTTAAGGTCAGGGCAGCTAAGTATCTCAGAATTAACCCAGTCATGTGTCATGAGCTGAGACAGGGACCCAGGATAGGGCCGACTGGAACCTGTATTAACTGTTCACAATGGTTTCAAATGAGGCCTTTTCAGGCATTCCTTCATTCTACTCTACATAAAACCCCAATTCATCTATAGTGCTGTGAAATAGAGATCAAAAATGGCCCTAAGTCCAATATATAGGAATGCCTTTTCTTTACTTTTCTTTTCTTTTTGTTTGGTTTTTGGGCCACACACAATGATGCTTAAGGGTTACTCCTGGAAATGCGCTCAGAAATCACACCTACTTTGGGGAACCATATGGGATGCTGGGGATTGAACCCAGGTCTGTCCTGGGTCAAGTGCATGTAAGACAAATGCCCTACTGCTGTGTTATCACTCCAACCCCAGGAATGCTTTTTAAACTACCACCTCAAAGGAATTCAAGTTGGCGAAAAATTATTAGTTTTAAAAACTGATGAAGCATTTGGTGGGGGGCTGGAGAGATAGTATAGCAGGTATGGCACTTGTCTTCCTTGGTTGGCTGTGTGCAAGTAAGTGTGCTATTTCTCAGACAGAAGACTAGACTACTTGTGTATGCTGTGGAAAATTTAAGAACTAGAATGTGCTCTTTAGAACAGTATCAATTTTCCAGCTTCTTGGACATTTTGATAGTATTAAGTCATTTTCAATAACACTAAAGTAATAAACATCACAACATATTTAAGACTTTTGGCATTTTTAGCATCTGCTATTAGAAGCTGGAAACAAAGATATAAACTCTCTTGATATATTTTTTCTAAGACATAATTTCCAAGTAAAAATCAGTAAAATTCTTTTTTTTTTTATCTATTAGAATTTTCTACTAATGATCCAAATAAAGGAGTGTGTGTGTGGTGGGGGGAACTGCCACTACAAAAGAAAGAGACAATAAGAATTGTACCTATTAAGAAAATACATCTCAAAAATATTTGAAGGAGATATACATGTCCCTTTAAGTCTTTTGAAATAGTCTGGGAGTGAGGGAGGGACAGGGATAAAATCCAGAGCACAGCTTCACTCTGTGACATGGTCTTGTGGATTCTGAAAAATGGCTCCCAGCAGTAACGTATCAGGAAATGTCCTTGAGCTGGGGGTTTCTCAGAAACCAAATTTGGTAGCAAGCAACAGTCCATAGTGAAGGGAGGTGGGGGAAAAAGGGCCGCCGAGAGCAAATCAGCAGCAGTGGCAGCTTTTTCTTGGGTTTCAGTAAAATTCTAATAACTTGCAAAACTGTATCTCCACTGACTTATAAAAGAATTGGCATTAGTTTCCTCATCTAAAAAACTCCTAATTTTGGTCAAATAACTCCTAAATTTTCTTTAACTCAAAGAATCAAGTGATCTAACACCCTTGATTCTATAGGCCATCTCCATAAACGGGAGAGTCAGATATTTTGAATCTTCAAGCTGATTGATGATTTTCTTGATCATCAAATGGCATTGTTTTCTTAATTTGTCTATCTCACTTTTAGTTCACACAAATGATTGAGCAGCTGACTACAATAAGGTACAGCTTATCCTTTTACAAAATTTGGTTTTCTTCTGAATTACTATCATCCCCAAAATGCACTCATCTGTAATGCTTAGTACAAAGAAATCTTTTAGTACATGAGTTTTCTCATTTTAAGGGGGGGGAGAGAAAACCATGCATTTCACATTATGAAAGTCGGGAAAAGGCAATTACATTACTCAACCTACCCATTTATTATTCAATGTACAATTTTGTACAGGGCCAGAGAGAGAGAGAGTAATAGGATTAAGGCACTTGCCTTGCATGCAGCTGACCCTGTTTCCACCCCTGGGACCACCTGAGCTCAGCAGGAGGGAGGAAGGAAGGGGTTGGCTGATGAGAATTTAAAGATGCTTTTTATTCAAGTGTTATTCTCAACTCATGTTTCACAAGCTCACCTGATGAATGGGACTTGGCCTCGGCAGAGTAAAGTCTACTCAACTCCCCATCCACCACAAAGTGGTGGGGCTGTCGGTTCTGCAAATGAGGCATTTGGAGATTCAAAGGTCTTTCTACTGATTAAAACAGAAAAAGAGAAAGCTGGATGAGTAACATTAAAACACACTATTTGTATTTCTCAAAAACAATTTTTTAAGTCACCTAAACATTCTTCAGAGACCAGAGGTCAAAAGGCACTGGAGAATTTAAATAGTCATTTAAAACTATTTAAGGGAATAATTTAGTAGGGAAAAAGAAGTTGTGCTAGTCTCCAGGTTTTTAATTCTGACAAAACCTTTGAAGGGCTTAACTAATGAAAGAACTAATGAACACATGGAAGACTGAAATTTCTAATCAGCACTCCAACTGACATGTATTCACACTTCCCCTTCTAGAAGGTATTTCTTACTAGTTCAGCCACATGACCAACACATGCTATTAACTAAGAGAAAGTAACACCAGAGAGTCAGAGCTTGGTTTCTGTTTTGCTTCTGAAGTCACAATGGAACTCAGGTACTCAGGAGCATTTCCAGGCTCTGTCCTCAGGATTGACCCTGTGCTCAGGGGACCATATGCAGTGCATGGGATTTGAACCAGAGTTCGCTGCATATAAAACAAGTGCCTTCCCTCCTGCAATTATCTCTGGCCCCAAACCTAATATCTAACACAAACTGTCAAAAGAAGACTTCTGACAAACCCATGGAAAAAAGAGAATAAGACTGACACACAAATCATATTTTGTCACAAGATTGAATCCATCCTACTTATAAGCAAACTGCAGCCCCACTCTGAATACCCAGTGTCACCAATGAGAGTCAACATCTGTTTTATTCACACTTTAGCTTTTAAATTCTTAAGCCATATGCTGTCAAGGACAACTACAGATGTGAAACAAGACTTCAAGTATCACATTTCTGGAGTTGTTTTAAAAGAATGCTCTCCTCCAATATGTGTGAAGGGCATATGACAGTTTAGTTTACTAGATAATTGGAGAATAATTGGTTAAGATAATATTCTTAGTTGGATAGAAATCTTTCAAGGGTAAAGAGAATGGACAAACAGTTTAATGGGCTGAGAATATGTTTTCCATGTGGAATCAGGCCTGGTGTGGAATCAGTCTCTCTAGAAGATTTTAGTAACAAAAATAAAGTCCCTGGGGCCAGAGTAATATCACAGCAAGAAGGTATTTGCCTTGCACGCAGCCAACCAGGAGCAATGTCTGAGTGTAGAGCCAGAAATAACGTCAGAGCACCGTTGATTATGGTCCCAAAACAAAACAACAGCAAAAAATAAAATAAAGGCCCTATAACATTTCTGTTTTTCTTCAAAATTAATACTAGAAGAATGGGTCCAGAAACTAGTACCGGAATTAAGGTGTCCAACTTGCATACAGCTGACCCAGACTTAATCCCTGGGCACGACATTAACCCTGAGCATCACCAGGGTGATGGTCTGGGCAATACCCAGCACCACATTCTCAGATCCTGACATTGAAATACTTACCAGATTGGCTAAGAATTGCTGGTAGGGCCTGAGGTCCCTGACACCTCTTGAGAGACCCCCAATACAAAACAGAAAACTAAAGGGTATAGTTTTATAGTTATATATTGCACAACTCCCCCCATTGTAGTGAAAAGTTCCAGGGAGAAAGGCTTTCTCTTGTTCACTGCTACAATTTCTCACAGTGAAAGCATTTACTTATTTTCCATTTCTGAGCCATCCCCCATGGTGCTCAGGGCTTATTCTTGTCTCTGCACTCAGGGATTACTCCTGGCAGGCTCAGCAGACTACATGTGGTGCTGGGGATTGAACCCAGGTGAACAGTGTGTAAAGCAAGCACCTTACCCACTATACTCTCTCCAGTCCCCTAGAAGAGATATTTCTAAACATAACTGCTGGATGAGTGAATGATAGTAACAAGCTTTTCTTTACATGGCTATTTTTAAAATGGAAAAAACAATGTGTGGTGCCAAAAATCAAACCCATGAAATAATTTTCTTATTTAGGAATCATAGTCTTCTTAACCCAAGAGTTTAATAATTTCCAAAATGAACACCACAAAATATTTTCAAAGGGACAGTAAGTTAAATTGAATCTTGAAAGAAGACAACATGTCTTTGTGCGTATTCATGTCCCTGCATACTGACATAAAATTAAAGTGGCACATAGGAACTAACTGTTAGAAATCTTATAAATAAGATTTTTTGTATTTGTATTTATTTATATTATTTGTAATCTTACAGATGAAGATTTTTACAAATATGCTTTTGTTGATCTTTAAAAAAAATGTTACATATGTTCCCTGGAACCCAATTCTTAGGGTGAAAATGACCTGCCTTGCTGGACCTATCATTCCAACCTTTTACATACAAGATACATGGCAAGTAGTAGGTCATCTTTCGTTTACAGAAATAATACAAATGAAAAAAGGAGCTGACGAGTTATAAAATTGTAGGATGAAGTCTTTACCTTTGGGGCAAAGGGGATAATTTAAAATTTAATCGCAAACCTCTAAAATAATCTCTAGTCCCCCAAATCATGATTTGGAAACCAGCTTTTTCCCATATCTCTTTGGAGTAAGCAGGCTATGGCGGGTCGTATGGACCACTCTGAAGATGTACCTTGTCCATCTGCATTATCACAATTCAGGCCATTAGGGCTGTGCTCCTCGGAGCTTTGTCGATACAGTCCTGCAGACAGTCTCCTCTCTGCCTGCTGCAGTCTCTCATAGCCAGCTTGCGTGCAAAGGAACTCCATCTGCTTTGCCATCACCTTTTCAGGCTGCTAGTAAGTAAAGCACAAATAAAATCAGTAACTACAACATTCTAGATTTTTTTAAATGGCATAAAGATGCCTATTTCAGTTCCAGGAAATATATTTAGTATTCATTAAAATTAGTTCACACTTCATGTGGGATACACATACCCCAGATATGCATAGATGTCTGTATCATCATGTTAAAACATAAAATGTTGGATTTTGTACCAAAAAAACCCCCCACTTTCTGCGCATTCCTATAAAGCTAATTCTGTATCAGCTCTAGAGCAAAATAACTTTCACTTTGTTTTCTAAGGGACTGAGTCCTTTAAAGGTTTTTTTTTTTTTTTTTTTTTTTTTAGGAAGCTCAAAGCAACAGCAACATCTGCTATAAACTGCTTCTAACACATAAGATAAAATCTTGGCATTTTTATTTTAGGATTTGGCACTACAGACTCTGATATGATGACAGTGTATTTGGGGGAGAAAAGGTGTAAAATGGTTGTCTAGAAGAACAAGACAAACACACCTCCCACTAAAATGAAACAATGCAAATTGTGGAACAACAACAAAAAATAAACTTCAAACCCCCAAACCCACCAATGTCAGTAAGGATTTTCACCTTCATCATACACTAAAATACTGCAGTGTTTCCCAACCAATCAGAAAAGACATGTTTCAAGACACAAAATTAGTTGGCTGACATATAAATTTATCTCTGAATGTGTTTTATAATTTTTCATCTCAATACACTGCTCTAAATTCCCAATATGGATATTTGTGGTATCCTGCCAAGGAGATAACAGTCAAAATGCACAGATATAATAAATACCATGCTTTATTAAATAACAAAAAAGCAGCAGCACAGGAGGATGTTATGTAAAATTAGTTACAAAAATTAGGACTCAAACTAGTAATTACCAATAGGTGAAATGATAGTATCTAATAAAACAGGATCGAAGTTTGCATATTTGTCAGAATGTATCGAAACTAGATCAAAAGGAACGTAATGGAGCACCATCAGGTGTGGCCCAAACGCAAAATGAAATAAAAAGAAATCAATACCAGGCTGGAGAGCTAGTACAGTAGGTAAGGCTCTGGCCTTGCATGAAGCCAACCCGGGTTCAATCCTGGTATCCCATATTATCCCCTGAGCCAGTGGTAACCCCTGCGTACCGCCAGGTGTGGCCTCAAAACAAAAAAAACAAAGAAACAAAGGACAAATACCTTAAATCATTTGATTTAAGACAACTACTAATATTTTCAGCAATAGTAATTTTAGTAATATTAGTAATTCAGTAATATTTCTAGGCTGTGATACATGTCTTATTCTCAATAGCAAAAAAAAAAAGGCCAACGAAGAGGTTTAAATTCAACTAAAGTAGTCACTATGAAGAAACAAAAAAAAATTTTGTTTTCTAAAGAGCAATGTAAAACTGACCCTTTAAAATGAGTGCACATGTTACATAATCTAATAGCAAAATACGTGCTATTATGTATCTAATATACTTTCTTTTTCCCTCCCCTGGAGGGTCCCCTAAACAATGCTCAGGAGGCCTGAGGGCTGGAGTCAAGGAGTGTTTGGTACTGCCAGATCCAGAGGTCAGGGGGCCTCCAATGGCCTCCCAGGCAGTACTCACTGGGTGGTGAGTACCAATGACCAAATATGGGTTTTCCACTTTCCACCTCAATAGCTTTGCCCTGAATTATCTCCCCGACCTCTTAGCAATTTTCACCATCATGAACTGACATGCTTTAACAAATCTCACAATGTTGACTATTATTATCTAATGAAAATTGTGTTGATCTCAGATTGTACCCAAGCCCATAAATATGACTTTCTTTTCCCGGCATCACATCGTTCTAGTTTTCCTTTTATCGAGGCTTCCCCAGCAGTTCTGAAGAACTCCGAGGACATTCTGTTGATACACAGTGAGGGTCTAATAGTTCCGTGCTCAGAGTGGTGTCAAAAGCCACCAGGATGATACCATAGTTATGCTGAGTTCCAACCTGGGTCACCCTCCTGGTGCTCATCAGCTCTACTTTCAAGTTTTTTTTTGTTTGTTTTGTTTTTTTGGGGGGGGGGGGAACGGGACACTTGGTGATGCTCAGGGCTTACTCCTGGCTCTGTGCTCAGAAATTGCTCCTGGCTTGGGGGACTATATGGGATGATGGGGGATGGAACCACAGTCGGTCTTAGGTCAGCTGCGTGCCAGGCAAATGCCCTAACACTGTGCCACCGCTCTGGCCCCATACTTTCAAGTTTTTTAAATAGGGAAGTCTTATTTCCTGTTAATTACAACCGATTCTGCTCAGAAATCAAATCATATCCAGTGGTATTGCTATCCTGTTGTTACAGCTGCGACTTTTTGTTTGCTTGTTTCTGAGCTACACTCAGCGATGCTCAGGGATTACTCCTGGCTCTGTGCTCAGGAATTATTCCTGGTGGGCTCAGGGAACCATTTAGAATGCTGAGGATTGAACCTTGAGTTGGCTGCATATAAACCAGAGCCTATCAGCTGTGAAATATTTAAAAGATTCCGAAATAAACTCAATCCTTGGTACTTATAAACTGATGCTAGTTGAATAATCAGTTGTGTGTGTGTGTGTGTGTGTGTGTGTGTGTGTGTGTGTGTGTGTGTGTGTGTGTGTGAGTGTGTGTGTGTGAATCCCAGTGGTGCCAGGGATCATTCCTGCCAGTGGTCGGGGACCCATTAGGGGTGCTAGATACCAATCGTGGGCCAGCTACATGTAAGGCAAACATCCTATCTATATCTTTGGCCTCACAGCCATTTTTATTAACCTGCAAACATCATTACATGACATTAACTGATAGTTTACATTACCTGTGAACTAAGACTGGCAAGTTCTTCATTTTTAGTTTTAGCCTGCTGGAAAAGTGTTTGCATGGAATCCTGAAAATCTGGAAAGCCATCCTGTAGGCCAAAGAATAAGCCCTTTTTAGTTACCTTTATAAATAAAATAACCATATTATTAACACTCAGTAAAAGATTTCTTCCTGGTCACTTATGGTACCATTACCTTATTCTACAGTTAATAACCTCAGTAAAATAAGTGATTGATTAAGAAGCCAAGTCTTACATATCATTAGTAATTATGACAATTGTTAGATGGTAGCACTGGGCAATGCTGCTTTCTTAATTAGTGACAGTTTGTATTTTTGGTATTTAAAAAAAGTTTTTATCTTTATACTGCATGATTTTGGGGGAGATTACTATTACTTTCAAGTTTAGAAAAAAATTCATCCTAAAATAAGTAGTAATCAAAAGTACACTTAGGTTCTCCCAAAGGTTTATTTCTTATCTATTTTTAAAATTCAAATCTAAATCTAAATATCATTTGGTATTTAGAGTGAAATTAAAATACAAAGATAAACCTAATTTTTAGGGGGAGACAAACCAGGGTGATCAAGGACTGATTTATGATATAGCTGATTGATATCATCAATATTAACAGGCCACCCAATTTCTGAATTTCTGAAGAATTCTTCTGATGTGATTTCTCCTTTACCATTTCAAATAACAACAGGCTCTGGAATCTGTACTCTGGCTCTTGGTTCTATAATTAACTACTTCTTTTTTAGTTTGCTTTTGTTTGTGTGTTTGTTTTGGTTTTTGGGCCACACCAGCTGCACTTAAAAATCACTCCTGGCAGACCATATACTAGGATGCTGGGGATCGAACCCGGGTCAGTCCTGGTTGGCCGCAAGCAAGGCAAACACCACTGAGCTATGCTCGGGCCATATCATCGTTTACTACTCCTTCCCATTAGATAAGAATAATTAAGCCTTTCTTTCTTGAGAATCTTCACTTGAAAAAGATAAGAAAGAAAACCTAGCTGTTAGGGCTGCTATAAAGACCAAATGCGATAAAGCAAACAAGACACTTCACATCTAATTATTGCTAAATACTATTACTTGCATTCACCAAATGCAATATTAAAATAGAGCCTTGTGAGCCACCATATTCCCTAAACAACACATTCACCTAAATTATATCTTTACAACTGCAACTCTATTTGAGGTTTTTGTTTTTTGTTTTTTTTTTCCTGCCCATTTATTGCATAATTGAAAACATCATCATAGCATGATTTTGGTGATTTTACTGCAAACTCCAAAAGTACACTTTGTAGAAACTGTCACTCATCCCTGAAACCTTTCTCCCCTAGTTTGGTAAACAAAGGGTGAAACATTCAAACCAAAGTTCTAAGGTCAGAGAGACAGACAGGTAGGAAGCTTGCAAGAGCAAGGTTCAATCTTTGGAAATCCATATGACACCCTCGAGCAGGGGCAGGAGTAAAGCCCCCTGTGCCTGGCTGGGTAAGGCATCAAAAAACCAAAAAAATACCCCAAACCAAAAACAAATAACAAAATTTTTACAGTAACAGAAATAAAGGTAACCAAAGAATTTATCTTTTTTGAAATATGAAAAACTAAAAAAACTTTCCCCATTGATGTCTTTTCAAAAATCATTTCTCCACTGTCATGTGGAGAAAAAGTCATGTTTTTCAAAAATTTCATCAACCTAAGCTCATTTCCTAAGTAAGATTTTATTGTTGTTTTTTTTTTTTTTTTTTTTTTATAAACCTAAGGCATGCGGTAATTCAAGTATTTTCATGGCAGGTCGATATAGAATCGACTTTTTTTTTTTTTTTGAATTACAAGTCTTCCACAGTTATATTTAAGGTACATAAGTGACAGTGAATAGGGCAATTCCCACCACCAGTGTTGACCTCCTTCCACCACTGTCCCCAGCATACATCCCATACCTCCACACTTAGCCACCTGAACTGTTAATGTAACAGGTCCCTTTTGTGCATAGCCTGTTTTAGTTTGGATCTCTTGAGATTCAGCATATTTACAATACTGAAAGTGACTGTCTTTTACATTTCTACAAGAAATTGATTGACTAAGAAGAATATCTAATTATTAACTGATCTAGAATATGTTTTATATAAGTGGATATAGGCTACGTCTAAATGAAAGGTATAGTTATTCCAACTTTTTCCTCCTAACTCTTCAGGTGACCAAAACCCAACTTTCCCTTTGAAAACTCTAGAGCCACACCGGGTATTGCTCAATGGACCATGATGCCAAGGATTAAACACAGGCTCACATTCCAGTCAGTCTTATGTGCTGCCTCACTGGCCCAATAAACTTGCCTTGAAGTTCTCAAGTTAAATGAGGTTAAGTGAACAGAAAACTTAGAAGCTGCTTACTACCCAATTTCTAGGTGTCTACAGTGGACCAATTCCTGACTATCTTCTGAACTTTACATGTCTTTTCACCTAATTCCCATCATAAATAACCCTGGGTTCCCCTCATTTTCTAGCTAGGACACTGACTTCAAAGCCTATGCTCAAATGATCAGATCTTACAGTTACCACATGATGAAATGCTTAAGAGTCAGCAGACATTTCTCTTACAGTTGTTCTTCCTAAGAACTAGTTTTAGTTCTATGATGTACACATAGTTAAAAATCCAATATTGCTACTTAAATTTCTATAATAGTGTCTAGATCATTTCATGCGTGTTTTCCCTCTTCTTTTAAATAGGGAACAATGAGAGAGCCTGGTTAATGCTAGAGCTATTTTCAAGCAAAAACTTCACAGTATAGCACCGGGCCCACAGAAATTATACAATAAATACTGGCTACTGATAATTACTGAGTTCCCTCTAAGACTGCCTATTTCATTGGAGTTTAAAAAATACCATGTTCTGTCTCAGAAGAATGGGCATCGCCCACACACACCTGAACTATGGAAACAACCACAATTGTCTTTAACATTCCCAGGATCCAAGCCTCTACCAGAGAAGACCTACCACTGCTTTGGCATTGACTTACTCCAAAGAGTACTCCCAACACCCAGGCGACTCAGCAAAAGTCTGCATGCAGGGCAGATTGCTCTGCATTTAATGATATGCTGAAACTAGAGGATGCTCCACATCAGCCTGACATCGACGAAAGAAAAGTCTGATACCAACTATAGCTAAAGTGTGCAAAAGTTTCACTGGGACCTTGAGAATGACTGGAGTTGGATAGACTGGTATGCCTGGAACCCAGAGTCTGTCTTACGCCAATAAACTTCTAGGATGAGGCCTTTTTGTAATCAGGTCAAGGACTTTTTTTCCATTTTCTCCATTTTTCTGGACCTATGCAAACATTGGCGATTGCCACTATCACACCTTTATTATATTTTTTTTACTCTTATCCTTTAAGGAAAAAAAAATACAACATACTGAACTTAAAAACAAACTACTGTAGTAGAATGCCTGTCTCGAATACAGGTAGGGGATGGGAAGGGGGGAGAGGGTAATGTTGCACTGGTGAAGGGGGGTGTTCTGGTTATGACTGTAACCCAAATATGTTCATGTTACTTAAATAAAAAATATATTTAATAAAAATAAATAAATAGGGCCCGGAGAGATAGCACAGCGGTGTTTGCCTTGCAAGCAGCCGATCCAGGACCAAAGGTGGTTGGTTCGAATCCCGGTGTCCCATATGGTCCCCCGTGCCTGCCAGGAGCTATTTCTGAGCAGACAGCCAGGAGTAACCCCTGAGCACAGCCGGGTGTGGCCCAAAAACCAAAAAAAAAATAAATAAATAAATAAAAATACCATGTTCTAAGGATTTTATATGCAGGGAGTTTATATATATATTTATATATATATTTAACAGTATATAAGTATAGACCATATATACGGAGTATAAGATAAAAATTTGAGAGATGTTTACAAAGTATAGATATCTTAGAGAATGAGCAATAATAGTGACTATATTGGGGGGGCAGATAGAATATCTGTAATCAGTGGCTTATTCATTCAGCAGTGACAGTTTGCCCAACATGTTCTACACCCTGCAGTGAATTATAGAATCTGTCCAGAGAAGAAAATGAACAAATATTTCAGAAGCACCATGTCAAGGGCCTACTGTCCAGGCTGAGACCAAAAAGTTCTTTAGAGAAAGAGAGCAGCTTCTAAAAGGGAATGAAGGCAAAGAGAACAGGACACATTGGAGAAATCCTGGGGAATACTTGATATGGTTACCATAGTGAGTACATTGAGAAGGAATGAAAGGAAGCCAGATACTCAGGACCAAAGTCTTCGAGGCCTCATTAATCATGCTTAGAATTGCAGACTGGAAGGGAGTGGCACAGAAGAGAAAGTTCAACAGGCTGGATATGTCTTATACTACCTGGCACCATACTGTTAGAGGCAAGAGATGTGGCTCTCAGACAAAATTAAACCAACTGCAGAATTTTGTTTATTTGGTTTGGACCACACCTAGTGATACTCTTGGCTCTGTGCTCAGTTATCACTCTTGGCAGGGCTTGGGTGACTGTATGGGTGCCAGGGATTGACTACATGCAAGGCAAGCACCCTACACACTGGCCCCAACAAACTTTAGATTTCATCTGAAATGCAAAAAGAAGCCCTTGCCCCTCCTTGGAAGAAACTATTCACACCTGCATTTTAGGAAGTCCCATCTGCAGGGATGACAAGATATTCTGGCTTCACTCTGGCCATTAGCAATACAGGAGCCCCTGAGATAAAGGTTTTTTTTTTTGTTTGTTTTTTGTTTTTTGTGGAAACTAGGACTTCAGTGATAACAGTCACTAGAATAAGGAAGCCTAAAGACAGACCAGAAAGCTAAAGAGCTCCACTAGAGATATGTCAAGAGGTGAATGAATCTTCTGGAGGACCTCCAGGAAGAAAAAGTTCTATTGGTAGTTCTCTGATTTTAGCGCTTGAGGCGGCCTGAAAGCAGGCACCTAGATCTAAGTGGTCCAGTTCATCAACAGGCCAAGTACACCCAGGCCACAACCAGGAGGCTCCAAATCCTTGGCATTGTTGTGGCTTAGAGAAGATGCTGGTAGTGACCAAGTCTTTTCATGCAAGTCAGTAATGTGTAATCACAGACCCAGAAAATTAATTTTGCTGCTTCCAAGCTCTCCATTCTTCAATGAAGATGAGGCTTTCGGTTTTATCTGCACAATGGAGGTTTCTAGAGATTTACTCAAGTAATGCCAACAATGAATGCTGTAATCAAGTACTCATTGCTACGAAAATAGATGAAAATTGTTTTTTCTAGGTTCTTTAACCACTGAAAAGCTAGAAGGAGGAATATTAAATTCTACATGTAGAAAGAGGAGTTTTGAAAAACAGATGCTATTCCAAGACATGCAATAAGCAGTAAATTAACAACATTCCAGTCATCAATCTGTGCGTGGTCTTTCTGCAGACAGGTACACAATCATTCTGACTTTCTCCCATAAACTCGAACAACTCATCATGGACAAGGAAAACTGGGTTTCAATAGCAATTACTTCATGACATAAAAAATTATATAGCTGAAGGGACTCAAGATATATGACTTAGAAATAAAAGCGAGACACTGCCCCAAGACTCGCGTCGCCTTTCACACGATGTTTGGTCGAAGAACTTTATTCTCAGGAGCCAGCTGTATTCTCTGTGCTATAAGCAATTTATCTTCATGTCATATTCTTGGCTACTGCTATTCATCAGGGTCCCCTTACTGGGTGGATGCTGGGTCTGAGCATTAAAGAAATAAAAGATACAAGGTAGGAACCGCCTAGGTCCCAATTACTTTCAGTCCAGCAGCCTCCACTCTCAGGCCTCTCTTTCCCACCAAAAAAATTTACTCAAATACTGGGGAGTTGCTGAGGGCCGCTACTCTGCTGTCTTTGAAATGACTTGGTCCAGCAGATGTTCTCAGCCTCTCGAGACATGCATTTTCCTTTTCCCTACTCACACTTTCTATATGAATAGCAGATTGTCAGGCTTCTGTTTCTCTGATCCAGAGGGGATGAGACTACATCAAATTAGACCCGCTTTCTTTTCAACAAGCTTAGTAACAGCGTGGGCGGATATTCTGACCCCCTCCTTCCCTCTTTCTCACTGGCTCACCCCCACCCCACTGGAAATGCGAGCAGATGTTTCCTTCCCAAGCCTTTCTTTTTTTTTTTTTTTTTTTTTTTTTTTTTTTTTTTTTTTTTTTGGTTTTTGGGCCACACCCTGTGATGCTCAGGGGTTACTCCTGGCTATGCGCTCAGAAGTTGCTCCTGGCTTCTTGGGGGACCATATGGGACGCCGGGGGATCGAACCGTGGTCCGTCCTAGGCTAGCGCAGGTAAGGCAGGCACCTTACCTTTAGCGCCACCGCCCGGCCCCTCCCAAGCCTTTCTTTAAGAAGCCCCAATCCTCTGGCTTTCTGGTCTCTATTAACAAAACTTCCTTCTTTCATCCAGTCAGTGCTGATTGCTTTGCACTCCCAGCCCACACAGGATCAAGAGTGCTGTCACTTCCCATCTTGAGCCTCCAGCACTTTTGGTTGGGGGGCTGATGGGGGTGGGTAATGACCAAAAACTGCCTTACAGATGAGATAGGAATAGAAAGTAACAAGTAATGGTTCATGTAGTCCCCTGCCATTGCCAGTTCAGATGGTGGTTATTTTGTACAGATCTTTCTTCTTTAAAAGATCACTAACACTGAAGGGGATGATGGGGTTTGCTCTGAACATGGTTATACTTTTTTGTGAAAGAGAAAGGGGAATCAACCGAATTCATTTCTTTGCTTGGGGGCCTGGGAAGAACATTTGGGTCTCCAGTCTGCAAAGCAAGGCAGACATTGAAGCCCTGGGAGCTACCACCCCAATCTCAAACCTACTATTTATAGAGGCACAGGGAGCTCTCAAACAGTGCACAGGAAGCCTGGGGACAATTCCCAGCAAGACTTGGTCACATAGGTGATTCGAGGATGGCTTTCAGGTCCACACCCAGCAGGGCACACACAGGTGCCAGGGTTTAAGCTTCGTCCTGGTACATGCAAATCATGAGCCCCTGACAACTGAGTGATCTTCCTCTTTAACTAATATTTCTAAGAACAAAAGGGAAGAAGACACAAGTATCTACTGGTGACTCTGGCTTTTGGTTTTTCGTCTCCTTTTTTTTTTTTTTTTTTTTTTTTTTGTTTTTTGGGCCACACCCGTTTGACGCTCAGGGGTTACTCCTGGCTATATGCTCAGAAATCACCCCTGGCTTGGGGGGACCATATGGGACGCCGGGGGATCGAACCGCGGTCCGTTCCTTGGCTAGCACTTGTAAGGCAGACACCTTACCTCTAGCGCCACCTTCCCGGCCCCGGTTTTTCGTCTCCTTTACCTACTCATCAGGCTGTCTGAAATAGACTGCCTAGAAAGAAAATGAGCAAGTTCAAAGAACTGATCTGGATTTACTCCCCAGTTTCTCCCCAACATGTAATTTTTCTCAATTCTAAATGATGAGTATTCAAATAATACCTTATTATAATTAAATAAATAATTAAATTACATTTAATACATTATTCAACGATGTTGTTAAATTTTCTACTTGGAACTTAAAATTGTTTATTGGGCCCTGGATTAGAAAATAATCACCTCTCTTGTTCCTCTTCAAAAAAAAAAAAACCATTTGCATGCTCTCTCTGCCCTTCGTACCATATCACTGGGGGGAAAGATTGAGATGGCCAAGTTTGTCCCATGTGGTGCTCCTGAGTGCAGGGAAGGTGGAACTAACTTAAGTCAGACACAGGTGGAAGCCTGGCTGTGCCATCTGGAGTGATGGGGTCACTATCCAAGATGACTGAGTCCTTTAAGGTAGTTCCTGAACCATCAGGGGAAAAGCAGAACTAACCTGGGCACAGGTAGACAAAGAATTTGTTAATGACTTTCAGAGGCCTCAAAGAGACAAGTAGGTAATAGAGTCCATAAAAGGTGGCCCTGTTTACACTGTCCCAGAGCTGGATTTCAGGCTCAGATGCAAAGGAAAAGTGTGATTATCCCCGTTTTCAGGTTAACTGAAAGTGGCTTCACAGAGCAACCTGCAATCCGACAGGCACACTGAACCTGAGCAGGAGAAAGATCCCATCGTTCACTAACCTCAGGCTTAAAAGTGGATTCCCCTCCAGGCTGCATCCCAAATAATGGTGTCCCCCAAGAATGCACAGGCAGGCAGGTTATCTTTTCCTCTTTGACTATTTCATAAGTAATGATCATCAGCAGGAAAGCACAAAATTTGTATGTGTTACTGTCAAACAGCTAAAAAACATTTAGGGACTTGTTCAAGCTGAGTTTAACCCCTGATATTACAAAGATTCCAAGAAGCAGCTGGTATGCCCCTATTAAAAAATAGAGGCTACATTAATATGTAGTGCTTGAATATAGTGTGTATTGATATTAAACACACACAAAATAAACACATAACAAACCATCCTTAAGAAGCACAGTTGTCAGGTAACGCCTTTTAAAACATCATTCAACCCAACTTTTTTGTTTTTGTTTTTGTTTTTGGGCCACACCCAAAGTTACATGAGACACAGTGTATGTGTGTGTGTGTGTGGGGGGGGGGGGGATCGAACTGCAGTCTGTCCTAGGCTAGCTTAAACAAAGCAGACACCTTACCGCTTTTGCCACTGCTCCAGCCCCTCAAACCAACTTTTTACAAGTAAGTGAAGCCAAAACAGCATCTAACAACAGGAAATCACTTTACTATACTTAAACAAAGCGCCCCTTTTTATGAATGTTTCCAAAGGCCATGATCATGGCAGGAAAGGAGATGCTTCTCCTCCTCTTTCATCTCTAATTACTTTGATGTCACTTCTATTTTATCTATTGAACATTCAATTTCTTTTCCTTCTCAGTAAAAATGATCTTTCAAGACTGAGGAAATATGCAACTTGGAATGATTACTCACTAGTGCTGTCAAGGAGTTTTAAAAAGCTCTTTGTGTGGTCACATTTCTGAACCAACAGGTCTCGCTCTTGTCTACATTCTCTAAACATGCCTTTCTCTAAACAGTATTTTCTTACCTCTGTGTATCTGCCCTTACTAGTTTCTCTTGCTGTCTTCTCCACCCTGCATTCCAAATTTCTGAAATCTGACCCTTCTCTTAACATCCAACTCAATCAAATGCCACTTCCTCAAAAGAGTCTCCCCTGATTTTGTCTCAGGCCTGACATTCTCCTTAAGCTGCCTCAGAAAGGAGGAAGTCAGATACAAAGCAGGAATGCTCCACAACAAGGCAGCAGTAACCCGACAATCAATACCACCTTCCCAAGCACCAGTTTCCAGTTACCTGTATCTCAACTCTGACTTAGAATTTAGGAAAAGATTTTATTCAAAAGTACACAACATTTGTATGTACAACTTTGACAATGTACATATATACATGCACAATACATATTTTGAGAACTATTTTTTATAAAGTAAAAATGAAGCAGATTTTAAAAACCAATAAAAATTAGTCAACTGTTGTCCTAAAGTCACTAACGTACCTACTTTTCTGGATTACAAAAATCAACAGTTTGTTGTCTAAGAAAGCATTAGAAGAAATTTGAGGTTGATTAATAACTATCTTATTTAGGATATAATAAAAAAGGAAACACTGATTTTCTTAAAATTTAGACTGCTCAAATGGCTTTGTGAATTCTTATAGTACAATAATGTAACTATAAAGAAACGCAAACCAATGATCAATAGTGGCATGCGGAGAAGTGGTCTTCAACTGCTAGTCGATGGACTGGAGTCAGGCCTCAGGGGTAGAAAGGCTGAACTCGGGGGCAGAAGCAATAGTACAGTGGGCAGGGTGTTTGCCTTGCATGTAGCCAACCTGAAACAGACCCGGGTTCGATTCCTGGCATCACATATAGTCTCCCAGCCTGCCAGGAGCAATTTTTGAGTGCAGATCCAGAAGTAACCCCTGAACATCTCTGAATGTGCCCCCTCCAAAAACAAACAAACAAACAAGGCTGAACTCTCCTGTCATGATTGTATTTGCTTGACTTTAGGCCAGTACATTATCTAGGGACCATTATATTGTAAGATGGAAGAAAGCTGCTCCAAAGGCCAGCTGCTGCTTTTTGGTTTTGTTTAGGGTCACTCCCTGCTGTGCTCAGGAGTTACTCCTGGCTCTTCACTCAGGGACCACTTTGAGTAGTGGTAGGGAAACCATCTGCAGTGATAAGGACTGAATCCAGGTCAGAAGCGTGCAAGTGCCCTCCCCACTCTACTTTTTGGCTCACGGGGTTCTTAATTAAGCTTTTCTTCTACTTAAGAAATGGACATAATACAAGCACAGCCAGAGATATTTCACATTAGTTTTGAATCACCTTTTTGGTGGCTGCAAATTCAGAAACCTTTTACTGATGTCCTTTTGTTGTTGCAACTATCACATTTTGTTGCAGGATCCTGAAGATCTTGCAATGCACTTTTACACACTGTTGCTGGTGCTACAATTTGTGTTAAGGTACTCAAGTGTGAGCCATTGGTGGCACTTGCCAGCTAACGGTGTTCAGATGCAAGGAGGTAGAATACCTTGATCATTTTTTTTAAGTTTTGATTAATTCAAGGACCAAGTGTGGCAGAGTTGTAGAGGCAGGTCCCAAAGCAAATGGAAATGACCCATCTAGATTTCCTCTGCTCGTACTCTCACACCATCTGCCCCTGTACCAGTGCAAAGCTCCCCCTCCCCTGTCCTCCCCTGCCCTCCCCTCCCCTGCCCTCCTCTCTCTCTCTCTCTCTCTCTCTCTCTCTCTCTCTCTCTCTCTCTCTCTCTCTCCCTCTCTCTCTCTCTCCTTCTCCACCCCCCCCCCCACTCAGGAATCACTCCTGGAGGGCTCAAGGGACCATAGGGGATGCTGGGAATCGAATCCAAGTTGGCCACATGCAAGGCTGCTGTGCTATCCCTCCAACTCTAATGAAGCAACAAGGAATGGGATAAGATTCAGGTGTTTGTTACACCAAATAGAATGGATGTTAAATAATCCCTCTGATGTCTGAGGCAAACCCATTTCAAAAATAACTGAAGTGCTGACATGACACAATATTGCAGTATTGCAAATAGAAGCATAGTTTTTTAAAGCATGCTTTTTTTTAATAAAAGAAGAGACAAATTTTCTTTGAAAGAAATGTTTTAGGCAATGTTTTTGAACATCAAAGCTAATTCACAGGCATACTTTTATCTAAGAGATTTCATTAAGTGCCTATTAGGTGCATGACACTATTATAAACTGGGTATAAAGTAGTGGAGAGAGAGATTCAGATCTCTTTTCTAATAGGGGCACACTGCTAAGACATTTAAAAATAACTATGAGATGCAATGGTGGAGAAAAAAAGAGGACAGAACTAAAATTCCAAGCAAAATCAGGAGACCTAAACTTTAATAATCTAAACTTAAATGGGCCTGTTATAGTGACAAGTCAGTGGGCAAAGGGCGGTGGTACAGGAAGAACTCTGGGATCACTAGTGGTAGGAGATTGACACTGGTTGTAGGAATGGCCCTGATTCACTGTATATCTGAAATTCAACTATGAAGAGCTCTGTAGACCACAATGGTTTCAATAAAATAAAATTAAAAATTAAACTGAGAGTTTCAGACCATTCTCTGACAACAAAACCAACTAGAAGCATGAGTCCAAGTATGTTCTAAGAGGGAACAGGGTACTTCCTAAAAAAGGATGCCAGGACGTTGGAGGATACCCTGAGCTACAACCTAAAATACCACTAGATTTAGAGAAAAAGCTAGACTTGGAGAACATTGAGTGCTGAGACAGAAATGAACCTGATGTGCTCCAGAAACAGACGGCAGATCAGGGGCGCTGGGACAGAGAGGAGGGATGCGTGGTAGTAGGGGAGGAAGTTGGAGCTGGATGCATAATTAAATGCTCAGATACCTCCTGAACAAGTATAGATTTCCCAGGCATTGTAGAAAGTCACTGGGAAGAAAATTTACTTAAAATTTATTTATTTATTATTTTAAATTGATTTATTTAAACAAATAAAGCAATTCATAAATATTTTTACAAAATGGCCTTAGTATAAATGATCATAGTCTATATAAGCAGGTGCCTAGTAGAAAAGATCTCAGGATGGAAATTTAGAGCAGTCAAAAAATTTATTTGCTTAATTTGAAACTAAATAATGAAGGAAAAGGAGTACTGGCTCCTTCCCTGGAACAACAAACAGAATAGCCTGACTTTAATTTCTATATGCTTCAATCCCAGTTAAGTGACAGTAGTTCTGTGACCTTTCCACAGTTCTAGGAGCATTAAGAATACTTCTTTTCGGCAGAAGTGGTGGTGCAGGGCATAAGACGTCTGCCTTGTGCACACTAGCCTAGGATGGACTCTGGTTCAATCCCCACCCCCCCACCCCCGGCATAATCCCCTAAAGTCCCTTTTAGTCCCCAAGCCAGGAGCAATTTCTGAGCACAAAGCCAGGAGTAACCCCTGAGCATCACTGGGTATAGCCTCCCAAAACAAAACATAAAAGAACACTTCTTTTGTTTGTGATCACAGTGTTTAAATAAAGATACTATTAAAAATTTTTTTAAAAAAAGAACACTTCTCTTCTTGGCAACTGGAAAGGGCTTGACAGCAAATAATACCTCCAGGCCTGTGGCTTCTGGGAGGCCCTAAATTCAGGTCCCAGCATTGGCCCCACGCTACGCAGACAAGCAGTATCCAAGTAGGTATGAGCTCTGGGACTCAAATATGGGAGTGGTGAAACAGCAATGTGGGGAATTAAGAGAAAATATAAAAGACATCTATTTCTTTAAGAGCAAACAGTTTTCCTGCTGAAGTCCAATTACTACTCGCAGATCTAAGATCCAGAGAGCCTCAGCCCAGATCCTCAGAAAGAAACATGAACTCCATAATATGCAAAGAAAAAAATAATCTTGGTGCCTTTGAATGTATTTGATGACTAATAATATAAAATTATGAAGCGGACAATTTGACCAATAGTTTTAAATCTGTTAAAAAAAAACTACTTAGTAATGAATCTTGGATAAACTGAGTATTAACCTCATTCTAAAAAGATTTCTCAAATCCTGCTTCAACCATTATGGATACTTGAAAGCAGCAACATACTATATTGTACTAAACACTATATAGGTCAAAATTTTCAGTTCTAAGAGAACAACTTATTCTCTTAAAATTTTCTTTAATAACTAGGCCGGAGCAGTGGCGCTAGAGGTAAGGCATCTGCTTTGCAAGCACTAGCCTAGGACAGACCATGGTTCAATCTCCCATCGTCCCATATGGCGCCACCCAAGCCAGGAGTGATTTCTGAGCACATAGCCAGGAGTAACCCTTGAGCATCAAATAGGTGTGCCCAAGGAACAAACAAAACAAGACAAAAAAATTATTTAATACTTTAGTTTTAATTTAATATTTAATCTATTTCATTATCTAAAGAGATATTTTGCTCTCTTAATGATTTAATTATTTAATATAATAATTAATTTATTTTGATTTATTTAATATTTGATTTACTTAATTATTCTGAGAATAAAGGAATAATTTTTTTCTATTTTGAAAACAGTAAGTAAGCATTATCAGCATTAGAAAGTGTCACATATTTCCTTACCTCCACTTTAATTCTTTTGGGGGATAATTCATCTCTTTCTCCACATTTTGACCTGAAAAGAATGATGAAAAAACTTATTTAGAAGACAGCAAATGTATTAAAAAGACATTTCAATTTCTATCTTGCCATCCCTAAATCACATAATCCTGAGGCCCATACACCAGAAATAAGACATTAATCATAAGAATGCACAGGATAAAAGAAATTCCTCATTATTTCTAACCTTAGGGAACTATACAAATATAACTGTACCACACATTTCTTTACATGGTGCCAAGGATCAAACTCAGAACCTTACTGATAAAAAACACGTGCTCTTCTGAAAAACCACCTTCCTGACCCCTGGACTGTCTACGGTCACTACGTAGGAATTTCCTCCATGAACATTTGATACATTTATAATATTAAAACTATAATAAAATGGAAATGAAAAATGAAAAAGCAATAGATTAAATTCTATGATATTTCCTTAAGGAATAATAAAGAAATAGAATCAAAAGACAAAAATGTATTTCTAGATGAGTGCTTAACAAATTAACAAAAAATAACTAACAAAAATCATTTTATATAGACCCTGTAAAAAATGTGATGGTTGCCACTTGGGGAAGGGGCAGGAGAAAAGCATAGAAAAGATCAAGGTGATTCTGGGAAAGTCACTAGAACTTTGGTGATGGATTTGATGAGGCTTATAAAAACAACAGAAATATAAAAGATTGAAGGTGTTCTCCTGAAATATCAGAGTAGTAGAACCAATGAGAAATCATTAAAAGTTTTGGGGGCTGGAGAGAGAGCACAGCGGTGTTTGCCTTGCAAGCAGCCAACCCAGAACCTAAGGTGGTTGGTTCAAATCCCGGTGTCCCATACGGTCCCCTGTGACTGCCAGGAGCTATTTCTGAGCAGATAGCTAGGAGTAACCCCTGAGCACCGCCGGGTGTGGCCCAAAAACCCCCCAAAAAATCATTAAAAGTTTAATTTTAAAAAGATGAATGCTATGGCTACAGAAAATTCAAATACATCTGTTTGTTCAAAGTGCAGGTAAGATTTTTTTTTTTCCCGATAGAGATTTCTCTATTGGGAATCTTCTACCCACAGAGGAACTTTCCCATATATAAAATACAATTGCCAATAGAGACTGGAACAAGCTAGCAATTATAAAATAAACCTAAATTTTAAAAGGACATAAAATGAGAAAGTAGTCCAACTCAAACAATGAAATCTGTTGCATATGATAATTCATTAGGGTATTATTTATAATGATAAGAGATCAGAAGCAACTCCAGTCTTCTTCCTATAAGAACCGTTTAAATACAAATTCTGGCAGTAGCCACAGGATGCTGCATCAGGAAACTGCAAAAAATATTAAGAAGGATGCGTATGTAGTACTACATAGAGGGCTCCCAGGCAAGTTTTTAAAGAGCAAAAGCACACAACAGAATAAATGCATGTCACCACTAGCTTTTTGGGGGGCTTCACACACAGTGCTGTGGAAGCCTGAGTGTCTCCAGTGATTAGTCGCTAGTCAAATTAGCTGCTAATCTAAGCTCAAAGCAAGGGTCTAAGGATTCGAAGCTGCTCTTGCCTGTTGTGCTGGGAAGGGCCTCACAGGTTGCACAGGAAATACTTGGGCAAACAGGTAGTGCTATCAATGCTAGACCTGCACCCCAATAACTCAACTATCTCCCAGACTCCCCAACAGTCTTTTTAAGAAAACTGAATATAAGGGGCCAGAGTGATAGCACATCGGTAAGGTATTTGCTTTGTACACTGCTGATCCAGCAGTCCATATTGTCTCCTGAGCCTGCCATGAGAGATTTCTGAGTGCAGAGCCCGGAGGGAGTAGCCCCTGAACTCTGCCGGGTGTGGCCAAAAAAAAAAAAAGAAAGAAAGAAAGCTGAATATGGGAAAATATACTTATTTTAGGTGCATAAACACTGGAAGGCTGAACAAAATTTCTTTTCTAAAAAAATAAAAAAACAACTATCTTTATTATGAAGGTTAAAAGAGAAGGAATGGGAATAGAAATGGTCTGCACTATTTATATTAACTATTAATACATCATCTTGGCTTAAGTTTTGTAAAACTGTTATGTGTTTGGCAATATTAAATATGAATCTAAATACTAGAAGAAGTGCTAAAATTACCAAAATGAATGGGAATTCAGGAGGGGGAAGGGCTGACACAGAAGAATTGTTGTTTCACTCTAAGTCTCCAAAATACTAAAAATACTTCCCAAATAATCACTGAAATAGCTCTGACTAAATACATCCTTTCCTCGTCACTGATCCAGTAACACTGCTCTATGTTCACTTAATCT
The DNA here is from genome assembly GCF_024139225.1 of Suncus etruscus. Classification (NCBI taxonomy): domain Eukaryota; kingdom Metazoa; phylum Chordata; class Mammalia; order Eulipotyphla; family Soricidae; genus Suncus; species Suncus etruscus. Next base: position 128,892,630 of record NC_064852.1, read on the forward strand.
ACGTAACTCTTACCAGTTTCTAAACATGCTGTGGGCTCGTGGAATGAGGGGTAGGAAACTCCTCTACAGGAGGGGAGTTAGTGGGAGCTAGCAGCACATGTTTGAATTGAATGGTGGTTTTGCAAATGTGAATGTGTGCGAGGAGTCACTGGGAATGCCAGAGAGCAAGTCCTGGATTCCAAGGCTCCCCTCCCAGGGACTGTGAATCATTAGTGCTTGGGGAGAGGGCTCCGAATACACAGTTACTCAATTCATGTGGTCAACAGTATCTGGCTCAATCAGGGACACACACAACTGACACCTCACTAGCTCTGTAAGGAAACGTGAACCAAAATCAAAATGGTCCTCAGACCTATGCATAAGTTTGAGGTTCAATGAGGGTAAGATGCGAAAAAATGTGATAGTATTTACAGTAAAATGTAAAACTGCCACTACATTTCACATTTTTATGTCCCATATTCCATCTGCTAAAAGTAAATACTATCTATCAAGTTTTCCCTTAAGTACTGCTTGATGGTGCATTTTTTTAGAACTTTATACATATATCTATATATTGATTGATTGGTTTTTGGGCCACACCCAGCGGTGCTCAGGCTCTGCATTCAGAAATCAACCCTGGCAAGTTGGGGGACCCTATAGGATGCCTGGGAATCGAACTGGGTCCCCTTCCAGGTCAGTTGCATTCAAGACAAACACGCCTACCACTGTGCTTCACTCTGCCCCTCATTTTTTTAAACTTATAAATCTCATCAGACACAAGCACTTTTGGAAAAACACAACAACATCCTTTAGTTCCTCAGAGTTCGACCAACGTGCAGCAAGTGGCTGTATAAAAGATGATATAAACGCTTAAAACTATCTCCCCAGCCCTGCACTTTCAAAAAACCAAAGTCTGAAGAAACAGACTAAAACCGAGTACAAGAATAATAATTATAATAATAATAATAATAATAATAATTATAATACACAGTGCTTGGAAACTGTAGTCCTTTCAAAGACGGAAAAAAGAATGAAATGAAACAGCAAAAAAAAAGTCAATTTTCAAATCATTTTTGAAAAGTCATTTCACATGTTTAATTTTATGAGCACATTTCTGTTTTTCAGAAATTTATACACTCTGCGTGTTATATTCTACTTTAATCAAGCGACATGCCAAAATATTCCCATGTGTTGGACACTTACTTAGTAGTTCTGTAAGTATACTTGTAGGTGACTTCTCGCGAGATCTTGCCTAGCCAAGGCGAAGAGTCTTCTCTCCTGGTTAGCACGGGCGTTATCCTTGGCACAGAGCTGAGCAGCTGCTTCGGTTGACTGTGAGCTTCACGGCCAAAAGAAAGTTTAAGCCTTTATAAACATTTTTTAGGCCAGCATTGCATGCAACATTTTGCTTAAACAAACAGAAATGACCACACTATTCTATATAAAATCACAATGTATAGAAATCAAGATCCTAACTAGAAGCCCAATGCTGTTTTGCAGAAGATCAAGTCATTTATTTTATCTCACAACCCAAACCAATTACATAGAGCGTTTAATTTTTCTTAGGTATTAGAATTTTGGAAAAGAAAAACTGAAAGTAAAAAAGGTTCTGCACTCCCTTCTAATGATAGTCAGGAGGGATCTGATTAGACGGAATGGTAATTGGACATCTTTAAAGGTGAGAGTACCAATGATCTAAATGATTTCTTTTTTCAATATGAACTGACAGAAGCTTGCAGCAGGGGATTAGCATTGTATCATCTTAATCATTTTAATATTCAGTGACTTAAGATGTTTATCAATCACTTTGATAAACCAGTTACCACAAATTAGAAAAATATGGGGAGCTGGAGCCACAATAGAGTAGACAGATCACTTGCTAAGTACATGGTAGACCTAGGTTTGATCCCTAGAATCCAACATCCCATATGTCACCTACAATGCCACATGGAGTGATTCCCTGAGTGCAGGACCAAGAGTGACCCCCCTGAGCACTGCCAAATGTGACCCCCAAACAAAACCCAAACAAGCAAGATAATAAAAATATTTTTTCTATTTACATTTTATCTAATAATAAAAGTATTATCAAGGATCTAGCTCACTTAACATTGCTAAACATTTCTTTAATTCCTATTTTTTCATTGAAAATGAAAAATACTGCCAATATAGTATTTCTAGATCCCCAAAACACTTTGTGTTAAATTCTACTGTAACAAAAAAAAAAATTCTACTGTAACAAATGTTCTCCTGAACTCAAAACTTGCAATTGTTTCATAAATTAGACCCTCTTCCCCTAACAACAACAAAGAAACACCCTGTTGATTTAAATAGATATAGGGCCTGCCAAGAGATTTGAAATTTTGTTGTTGTTGTTATTGTTTATAAAAAGTATAAAACATACTAATCAAGGCACTAACTGATAACAAAACAGGTAAGAGCAGACAGACCAGAAGTAGTGAGTCTTACTCTATCACTGAGAGGATGGGTGAGTATTTTTCTTTTTCCTTTTTTTTTTTTTTTTTTTTTTGGTTTGGGGGCTGGCTGTACCTGGTGGCGCAGAAATTACTCTTGACCCTATCACTCGGAGGCTCGGAGGACCATATGGGATGCTGAAGATCAAACCCAGGTCAGAGACTTGCAAGGCAAATGCCCTACTTGCTGTGCTATCACTCGGGCACAGGGGTGAAAGTTTTCTGAAGAAGTCAGATGGAAAATCTCCCTCAAAGAAATTGAAAAAGAAGTACAGAAGGTAGCAGACCTAGCACTACTTTGTCAGTGCTACTTGTTTTCCTTTCATTAAAAAAAATTAATGAATGACAAGTTAAGTTGTTGAAAATCAATACTGTATTCCCTACCCTTACACCCAGGTTTACTCATATTTGTATATATTAAAAGGGTTTAAATATAAAGAAGTAAGAAAAGAAAATCCATGCGTCAAAACATTCTATTTTAATGTACTTGACTTCACCACTGCTTTGTGTACATGTAAACATGCAGCTATATTTGTGAAGATCGAGACGTAATCTGTTTTATGCTTATGCTGTTTTTAGTTGTTAACAAGCACTAAGGCTCATTTACTTTATCAGCATCTGCTGTGGGTTGGATTAAAAGCTGAGTAAATATTTGTTGACTGATTAATTTAAACCATTCTTTACAATATTGGATGGATAGTAAAGCTTTAGTCCTGTCACTCAGCCAACACAGATTCAATTCACAGCATCCAAATGCCACAGTCACGAGTAATTCCTAAAGTGCAGAGCCAGAAGTGACCCTGCACATTGCTGGGTATAATTCCCCAAACAAACAAAAATTAAATATTGTGTTTTTTTATTTCGGAGCCAAACTTAGTAGTGTCAGGGGTCATTTCTGGCAGTGCTCAGGGGCATCATATGGGATGCAGGATGCAAACCTGAGTCAGCTGTAATGCAAGTAAAACACCCTACCCACCGTGCTATCACTCCGGCCCTCCAAATTAAATGTTATTTACAATATCATTTTTTGTACAAAACATCAACATTTCATTGTTGGAAAGTCCAGTAAGCTAACCTTACTTTGGAATTTAAACTATCCCTAGTTCTCCCAGTGCTGTAATGCTTCCAAGAATATTCTTTATTGTGCATCTTTGCATACATAATTTAATTATTTCCTTAAAACAAATTCTTCCAAATAAATTTGGTAGGTCACAAATTATACTAACTTGTAAAAGATTGTACATATTTAGTCCAAACTTTTTTCTGGGTATAGATGCTTAAAATCATGATGCAACCAAAACTTATACACATAGTCCATTTCCCAAATTTTCTACCAACTCTACTTATTCTTTTAAGTTTTAACAATTTATGGGGCTGAAGCAATAGCACAGCAGGTAGGGCATTTGCCTTGCATGTGGCCAACCTGAGTTCAATCCCCGCCATCCCATATGGTCCTCCCAGAAACTGCCAGAAGTGATTTTTGAGCACAGAGCCAGGAGTAACCCCTGAGTGCTGCCAGGTATGGCCCCAAAGCCAAGAAATAAAAAAATTTAAACAACTTGATTTATTTTTATTGATGACTGGTTATGGTTGGCATATTGTCTATAAATTTTTTTTTCATTCTGACATTTTAAAAATTTGTTTCACTCATACCAGTTGTTTTTCTACTACTATTTTGATTTTAGGGACTATAGTATTCATACTGTAATAAGAACACTAACTCTTCATCATAGGTAGTGTGAACTGCTTTTTATATTTTTCCATAATGTGTCATCAGTCACAGTTTTTGTCTTGGCTACATATCAACATAATTCCCTTCTCATGGTAGAAATATATAATCCTTCTATAATTTTATGTAGTAATTTTTGCTTCACAGTATCCATTTCAAAAATAAAAAGTACCCTCGTATTTGGGAGGATACAGATCAAATATCTCCTTCCTTAGATTTTTCTTGATTGAAATTCACATTGGCTTTTATTTTGAGACTAATAACTTGACTATTAACAACAGAACTATAATATGCTCGGGCTTCCTTTTTAAAATTACTGTTAAAATATAAAATAAGAATTAATTCTGTGTTTCCATGTCCTTAAAAGAAACACCCACAAAATCAATTCTTTTTGTTTTTCAAAGGCATGATATTAATAGAGAGCTAAAAGTGAAATATATTTTCAAGGGAATAATTTTTTGAAATGAAGAAAAGGGGAAAAATATGGTGGAACTATACTTGAAAGAATGATTTCTTAAATAAACCTTCAATTTTATCTTAGCAGTAGCTACATAATTTAAAGACCCTTTTGAGTTCCTTTTTCTCACATAGCTGTTTTTTGTTTTTGTACTCATAAATCTAAGTTACTAAGAGAAATTCTAATTGTCAGCAAAATGACTTAACTCATATTTCAAAAGTACCAATTTATGCACAAAACTAGAAAAGACTTAATATAATTTGAAAACAATGTTCTGGTTTTCTGTTATTCTATAGGAAGAGGAGGATTGGGGAGGGGACACACCACATTTTTGTCAGGCTCCAACAGGACCAAAAAAGCAGACTGAATTTTCCAGGTCCTCGGGAGCCTTCTAGGTAGGAGGAAAGGAGGTTTGTAAAAATAATTACAGATCACATCTGACTCCCATAAGAAACCCACTCTCCCTCCAAAACATCTGTAGTGTCAGTACTTTCCAGATTAAATAAGTGAATCATTAAATAATTGAATACCCTATAAAGAAAATTGGTAGAAATAGTTCCAAACGACAGTTCTTCAGGATAGCACCGTGCAGGCATTTCAAAAACAATTCTAAGTTTCTCATTTTGTTAGAAGAATAAAATAGCAAGATACTCTTTCTCTCATGCTTTATTTTCTACACTCCCTCTTCTCATGGACAAAACTTAAAATTGTATTTACATCTTATAACAAAATTTAAAATAAAGGGCAGAATACTTGTTCAATTTTTACAGTACTAGAATGAAACCATAGGGCCTCAGACTTTGTAGACATAAGTTCTACCATTCAGTGCATTCAGTGGGTTATATCCCAGTCCCTAAACATTGTTTCTTTCTTTCTTTTTTTTTTTTAGATAGCTTTCTATGATTTCTAGCTTGCCTTAAAAACTTCCTGCACTCCTACTTAAAATTGTGATCTGTAACAATCACGTGACTGTGACTCTTAACTAAATACAGGTAGCATGAGATACCGTAGAAAGGCAGAGTGATGGGAAGGCTCCAAAGCAAAGGAGGGTTAATGTGGGGATGGCAGGAGAGCACAGGGGAAGCTCTAGGATCTAGGCTCTAGACTCTGTCCCTGAGCTCTCTCCTCCCTTAACCCTGCTCTGTTAAGGGTATCACTCAAGTGGCAGAGCAGGATGACTGACACGTGCAAGACCCTGAGTTCGTATCCAAGCAGACCCCCACCAAGCCAAGGTAGGAGGCACCAAAGCCCCAGAATTGTTGTACATTAAAAAAAAAAATAAAAGCATTAAAAAATGTAATAGTCGTTTAAAAACAGAGTTTTAGGGGACTTTCCAGAGGGGGGGGGCCCCCACCAGAGTGTGATCTCTAACACAGTTGGATGTGGTCCAAATCCCCCAAAACAAACAATAAATAAAAAGACTTGTTAACTAGAATAGAACTGGACCCTTCTGCAAAACACATCCTAAAAATGGTGGCTAAAATATAAAGACAAAACAAAATACTTTAATATGTCAACATGCTATGAGAACAAGGACAAGTCGGGTCCAAAGGAATGAAACCAGGATCTCAAAGGAGTGAGCTGAGGATAGTTGCTAAATCAACCAAACTTAAATTTTAATCCTCAGAATTCTTTGGAACGTGTGAGAAAATAAGAGCAGAGGAGCTCAGAACCCATAAAAAGTATGTTCTTATTGAAGGATAATGCAAAAATACCCAGCAAAACATGCCTATGGTAAGACTGAATGAGAAATACACCAGAATTTATAGGAAAATACAAAAAAATTTACCTATCTTGAGCCTTATTATTAAGTTAAGAGAACAGAACAGAGATCATAACTGTAAATCTATAATATAAAATTTTCAGCCCTAACTCACAATGAGTAGAGACTTTTTTAATGGGATCCCAAAACTGTGAAGTATAGCTGTCTGGAAGACACAGAATCAAGTGTCCTATAGGACTGTCCTTTTCCTTCTAGGCTACAGAAGTTACCCAGGGTTTACACCAGGGCCCCTCAAACTATGGCCCATGGTCCTTGGCCCTGCCATTTATTTGGCCCTCCAGGTCTTTTTGCCACCACTGCCTGTACTGCTTATAAGCTGACTCATCCTGGGCCTGCACTTGTATGGAATGTATGCCGCACTCTCTGACTCCTCTCCTTCTCTCTATCTCTAGCTCTCTTTCTCTGGCAGAGGTCCTCAAACTACAGCCTGCCAAAAGCACGCCCATCGTTTCCACTGAAATACTGGTAAATTTAGTGATTTAATTTTATCCGTTCTTCATTTTAAATAATGTATTTGTTCCAGTTTTGTTTATTTTACTATTTTTTCTTTTGTTTTCTGTTTTTATTTTAAAGATATATGTAGTGTGCATAGAAATTTGTTCATAGTTTTCTTAAAACTATAGTCCAGCCCTCCAATGGTCTGAGGGACAGTGAACTGGGCCCCTGTTTAAATAAAAAGTTGGAGGATTCATTGTTTAAATTCCAAAAAACAGGAATTTGCAGGCAAAGCTACCAAAGTTCCTTACCATTCTAAGAAATAATGAATCAAGAATGAAAAGCAACAGAAACAACAGACAGCAGAATGGAACCCTCAGAGACTCTATTTAAAGAAATAACTGGGGACAGGAAAAAAAGTAAACTATGCCACAAAATAGCAGGTCTTAAAAACTATAAGCAGGGGCTGGAGACTTAGCACAGGGGTCAAGATGCCTATCTTATGTGCAGCCAATTCCTCTTCAATCCCTGGTCCCCTGAGCACTACCAGATGTGGCTGGAAAACATAAACAACAGCCCCCCCCCCAAAAAAAAAACCACAATAGTATTCTGACAATGTTTGAAATGTTAGCTAAAATAGACATATTCAAAAGGTGTAATTTACTAAAAGTAACCCTAGAAGAAAGACTACCTAGTGATATGATCCATTCAAGAATTTTTTTTTTTTTTCCACAGAAAATGTCCAACATTTGGGGGCCGGGCGGTGGCGCTGGAGGTAAGGTGCCTGCCTTGCCTGCGCTAGCCTAGGACGGACCGCGGTTCGATCCCCCGGTGCCCCATATGGTCCCCCAAGAAGCCAGGAGCAACTTCTGAGCGCATAGCCAGGAGTAACCCCTGAGCGTCACAGGGTGTGGCCCAAAAACAAAAAAAAACAAAAAAACAGAAAATGTCCAACATTTGAGGTTTTATTGGTTTGTTGTTTTGTTTTTTTGGGGGGTCATGCCAGGTGATGCTCAGTGGTTACTCCTGGCTCTGCACTCAGTAACTGACACAGAGGAAAGCAAGGAAACATATGGGGTGCATAGAATCAAAGCCAGGTCAGCTGCTTGCAAGGGACACATACTACCTGCTGTACTATTTTTCTAGACACCTTTTTTTTTTTTTGAAAAAAGCATTAGAGGCTGAAATCTCTCTTATTTTGGGGGGAGGGGATTTTGGGCCACACCCCCAGCGCTCAGAAATTGCCCCTGGCAGGCTCAGGGGACCATTTGGGATGCTGGGAATCAAACCCAGGTCCATCCCAGGTAGGCCTTGTGCAAGGCAAATGCCCTACTGCTGTGCTATTGTCTGGCCCCCTGAAATTTATTTTCCATTGAGAGCTAGGAATTAAAGCATCCTAACACTAATCTTGCTTTTCAACTCAAGGATTCCTAGGTTAAGTATTCTTCCTCTCTCCAAATTGAGACTATTGATCTCATGAAGATTCAGTCTTGAACTCTTAACACTCATTAGAAATGACCTAAACTCAGTATTGATTCATTCTAAGAGTAAGGCAGTTTTCTTGAAAACTCATGTGGTCCCCTTTATAGCTCCTAGAGAATTTCCTCTAACTAGATTACTTACCATCATCTCCACATCTCCCTGTTCCCTTTTCCTATCTTTGAATTTGCTGGCCAATATTGTGTAATGTCAGGGTAAGTCTCAATACATAGCTCCTGTCTCCTCATCTTTCCACTGATCTCAGCTGTGTTTTCTCTCTCTCTCTCTCTCTCTCTCTCTCTCTCTCTCTCTCTCTCTCTCTCTCTCTCTCTCTCTCTCTCTCTTTCTCCCTCTCTCTCTCTCTCTCTCTCTCTCTCTCACAGACACACACACACACACACACACACAACTTGCCTAGACCACCACTACTCTCTGATAACACAACATTGAAAGAATGGAATGCTTTGTAAGCCCAAATTCCTTTATTTTCTTTTTGGGGGGGGCACATACATAGTTCTTGGCTGGGCTCAGAGAACTCCAAAGGATTATGCAGTTTTGGGGTCTGAAATTAAGCCTCTTGGATATAATGGATGTGTTCCAGCCCACGGAAATAACTTCCTTCCAGAACTGCTTCTGTATCTATCTCTTGGCACTTAACTCCCATCAACAATCAGTGTGGTCCTAGGACTCAACTCCTCATATTATCTTCAGGCTATGGTTTTCATAAACTCACTATGCCTACCTTAAGAGATCAGAAGACCAGACCAGTATTGATTTTATTTTGTTTTGTTTGGGGGCCACACCCGACAGCTCTCAGGGGTTGCTTCTGCTGTGCACTTAGAAATAACTCCTGACAGGCTCACTCAGGGACATATGAGATGCCAGGAGTTGAACTCAACTGTTTCGGCTTTGTGGACTCGTGCAAGGCAAATGCCCTACCTGCTGTACTAACACTCTGGCCCCCACTATTGATTTTTGTTTTTTGGGTTTTTTTGTTTGTTTGTTTTGCGGCCACACCTGTTTGATGGTCAGTGGTTACTCCTGGCTATGCACTCAGAAATCACTCCTGTCTTGGGGGTACCATATGGGACACCAGGGGATCGAACCAGCAGTCTGTACTAGGCTAGCACTTGCAAGGCAGATGCCTTATCTCTAGTGCCACCATTCCACCCCCCGATTATTGATTTTTTTAACTTAAAATCAAAAGTGTTTAACAGATTGAAGTGGGGAGGAGAGAAACTGGTGATGATAACGAGTATGGTTAGGGGTTCTCAGGCACTCTGGTGTTATGAGGTGAGAGGCAACGGTGCACCAAGACCATACATGCCAATACCATTGTAAGTACATTACACTGAGGGGTGATGCTCAGGGATTACTCCTGGATATGTGCTCAGAAATCACTTGGGGACCACATTAGATGCCAGGGAATCAAACTGCGGTCTGCCCAATGTCAGCGTGTGCAAGGCAAAAATGTCCTGCCACTTGTGCCACCACTCCGGCCCCTGTAAGTACATTATCTTAACTGTAATAATAACATTTAAAAAATAAACTTGAAAAGAGAAATATATGATTTTTTCAAGAAAACGTCATCATTATTTTATAACCATAAAGATTTCTTTACATTAATGATATGCTTAAAAACAAGTATAATATTCATATGTCAAAGAGAACCTATGTATTTGTGAGAGCTTAGGAAAATATATTAGGTGTAGGTAACTTCCTGATTTTCTTCTACTAGTAATCTACAAACAGTTCTGTCCTGAAAAATTAAGAGAACAGTACTAAAAGGGTATGACAAAATTAAACCTCTCAGAAATACTGTTAACAGTAGATTAAAAAAGTGTCATATCTTTTTATTTGGAAATTGAGGACAGCTAGTAACATTGGGGTGGGGGCATATCTATTGGTGTTTAGGGGCTTACTCCTGGATCTGTGCTCAGAACAGACTACGGGCAGTGCTCAAGTCATATAAAGTGCCAGGGATTCAAACCATGCAGCCTCACTGCAAGGCAACAACCTGTTTATCTTCCCTAATAATAGTCTTTAACTTTGGTAATTTAGAAAAACTCAAACTTCTCTCATTTTTAAACAGTCAAGTAAATAGTCACATGAAAATCAACAATGCCAAAAAGGTCAACTTGGTATCTTCTTTTTAATTTACTTGGAATCTTATTATTTCCACCAAGTTCTCTGATGGTTACTAGTTTCAAGATAGCATACTCATTCATAAAATTTTATCTTAAACTCTATTAATGGGCCACATATGCACACTTGAGTTACAAGTAACAAGTGGTCTAAGTTAAGTTTCAAAAACACAAACCACATTTCCAAACCCACACCCCCACATCTCAGCCAACTGGCATTCATTTCTAGTGTTCCCTTATTTTGGGAAACCCCGTGATGGTTTCATTACTTAAATACCATCTGTACCTAGTTATCCAAAGAAGAGCCCCTTAGCAAAAGCAAGTGTGAAATAATTCTTTTTTTTAAAGTAGGGTAGGAATTTTTTTTTTTGAGGTTGACTAGGTTTAAACAAATCTCTTAATTACTTCTGATTTGATCAAAACATGCATCACCTGAATCAACTTTGTGTTTTTATTTTTTATTTGAAAATTACATGAAAACCGGATTATAGTATAAAACTAAGACTGCCAACATTTTCCCCTTTCATTTTCTACCAACACCAATCATAAGCAGCCTAGAGTTTTCTGTTGGCTGAGAGGTGATTTTAAAGTGTCAAAGTATATAAGATCTATGTGCTTTCTAATATCTACATTAAATTCTTGAGAGCTGGGATTAGAGGAAAAAAAAGATTCTTGCCAGTTATTGTTACTTACAGTAGCAAACAACCATAACAGGAAATGCTCAAATCAAATATATTACAAATTTATTATATTTATTTTTATGTTATCATAATTATATATATTTATTATATAAATTTGCTAACCAATTCTCCAATTTAAGTGTCATAATGCACTCTCTAAAATAATTTTAAAATAATTTTAAAAGACTAATATTTAAAATATCAGTGATCATTTTAAAATGGGAAGAAAAATTCATTTATACTGATCCCTTTTATATCTTCTGTATTTCTATACACCATACAAACGAAATACATAATGTGTACTACAGACATTTAACATAGACATTATTATACATGTCCAAAAATGTGCAAAGCTATGTGAATAAAGAACTCTAATCACTTAATATAAAGGATCTTGGGGCCGGAGCGATAGCACAGCAGTAAGGCATTTGTCTTGCATGCAGCCAACACAAAACTGACCCCAGTTCGAATCCTGGCATCCCATACGGTTCCCTAAGCCTGCCAGGAGTGACTTCTGAGCACAAAGCCAGGAGTAACCCCTAATTGCCACAAAAAAAAAAACAAAAAAACAAAAACAAAAAAAAACAAAAAAAAACAAAAAAACACACCCAAAACAAACAAACAAAAGAATATAAAGGATCTTGACCTTAGTCCTATACTAAGTTCCTCCCCATAAAGGGAATTTCTTTTCCTTCTCCTTTACTTTCCAATAAAATTTCTACATTCTAAAAGAAAAATGCAAAGTCTGTTTTACTATATAGCTCTCACAAAGAAGTAAAACTTTTGCTAATCAATAACATTAAAGTATTTCTAATCAAAATATTAACATAAATTTGACAGGTGCATTTGGATGGAGAAATACATATTTTGCCACTCACCTGAAAAATGAGTAGCAAAACAAAAGTATTAGAGTGGTACTCAGATATCAAAATATATTATCAAGCTATAGTAATTAAAATAACTCAGTTCTGATGAAAGAACAGAGAATTTGAAAATGACAAACCAAAAAAAAATAAGTAGATCAAGACACAATTACATAAAATTTAAAATTTCCAGAGTACAAGAGTCTGAAAGGTCCAAGGAAAAAATGAGACCTAAGAGCTAAGGCTAATAATCTTAAAATATAAAAAATTCTTAGTAATCATTGTTTCATCTTAGAAAAGGGCTGACAGAACCATGGCCAGACTGTATGTATCTTGGGACCAATAAAAAAGCCCTAGTCCAGGGTGTGAGCTACGACCTGCATAACAACTTTGATCCCTAGTTCCAGAGGTCTGTCTGAGATTATTGCAACGGAAGGGGACCTCTGGAAACATAATGGAAGACGCTATCCCAGGTCCATCCTAGGATCAGTGCAAAGACCAGGACCACCAACCGCAGAAGACGGATTAAAATGACACTGAGGGAACAGAACTTCTAGACCCACAAGAAAGACATAATCATAAGTTCAACTCCTTGACTCGTGCAGATACTGAGACCACTAGATACAGAGGTCTGATGTTATCACCCAGGATGGAGCAGAAGTCTTCCATACACCACAAAAGCACCAAGGGGAGAGTAAATGAACCTGAAAGGAGTCTATAGTTAATCCCATGACAATATACTTCAAGGGTGGAGAAATCCTGTATCTCTTAGGCAAAGGAAATTCCTTTTTGAATGACCCCAATATTTACTGTGCATCTGCAGGAAGGAAAAAAAAGCACAAAACTATTTTTTTATTACTATTTACTTATCTATTTTTTTGTTGATTTCATTGTTGTGGTTTGGCTATTGAAGTGGATGTCTCCATTTATATTTATTTATTTATTTTCTTCTTTTCTTTTCTTATGTGCTCTGCCACATTTTTTTTTATCTCAATACCATGGCTTTTATATGGTGCTTACCCTTTTGTTTTGTTTTGCTTTGTTTGTTTGTTTTTGGAATGCTCGCTGGGTATTTTATTTGACAGTTCTTTATGTACTGTTGTGGTGTTTCACCTTCTTTTTCCCCTTCATCTCTCAAACCAAGGATGAAAGCTTCTAAAAGGATTCTGCCCATTTCTGGAGTATCTGATTCTTTTTTTCTTTTTTTTCTCCAGGTTATTACTTTTCTCTTCTTCAAACAAAACCACATAACTTGAACTATCTAGTCCCGCCTCCCAATTGGGGGTCGGGGAAATAAGAGAGGTACCAAGACCAAATAGGTGTAAGACCACTAAGTAGTAAGCTAGGCACAGAGGGGACCACTTATTCTAACAGCCCGGGGGTAAGGGAAGAGGTTATGGGAAGAAGGACGGGAACGGAGGCGGAGAGAGGACAATTCGGTGATGGGAATTACCCTGATTTTATGTTAATATGTACCTAAAATATTATTGTCAATGATATGTAAGCCACTATGATTAAAATAAAAATCATATTTAAAAAAATAAAGATCCTGGAATCTGCATATCCTAAAAAAAAAAAAAGAAAAGAAAAGAAAAGATGAGGGCCAGAGTGATAGAGCGTTTGCCTTGCACATAACCGATTCAGGACGGACAGTGGTTCAAATCCAAGCATCCTATATGGTCCCCCACTCCAGGAGCTTTTTCCGAGCACAGAGCCAGTAGTAACCCCTGAGTGTCACTGGGTGTGGCCCAAAAACCAAAAAAAAAAAAGCCAAGTGAAAAATAATTTTTTTAAAGATGAAAAATGACAAATCAGCAAGATTATGGTTAAATGAATACTGTATAATAAGAGAAATAGAAATTGTAGTTACTTTAGAGTTAATTCCCCAAATATTAAATTTATATATTTTCAGATTCCATTATTTTACATGTTTATTGTAAAGCTATATGCATGCATGTGTGTGTGTGAGTGTGTGAGTGTGTGTGGGTGTGTGGGTGTCTGTGTCTGTATAAATTATCCCGTATCACCAGGAATATGGATACACTGGGAGAGGCCAGTGGTATGGAGTTTGCTTTCTACACAGCCAATCCAGGACGTACGTTGGCATCCCATATGGTTCCCCAAACCTGCCAGGAGCGATTTCTGAGTGTAGAACCAGGAGAAATCCCTGAGCGCCACTGGGTGTGACCCAAAAACCAAAAAAAAAAAGGGGGGGACCTTCATGGTATCAAATGAGCAATAAATAACTTCTCCCAGACATGTGATATATTCATACTTCAGAAGAGCATTTCTCAACCAGGGACCATATGGCCTCCTAGGATTTTCCAAGGGGGTCACAGGTCAATGTTGCATTAATGGAGAAAAGTGCAAGATCAGGGTGCCAGCTGTTAAGAAGGGGCCACTGGATAGAATCAGAGGGGTCTAGAGTCTGAAAAGGACTGAGAAACTGCTAATAGATCATAATGCAATCTCAAAATGCTTTCAGGATATTGATTTTAAAAGTTGTTTTTTTGTTTGGTTTTAGTTCTGGGGTCACACCTGGAGGAGCTCCAAGGTTACGCCTGGCTCTGTGCTCAGAAAATCGATCCTGGCGGGCTCAGGGGATGATATGGGATCCTGGGGATCAAATCCCAGTCAGCCACGTGCAAGGTAAATGCCCTACCAGCTGAGCTATTGCTCTGGCCCCTTAAAAAAGGACAGAACTAAATGTCCAAGCCAAAGTCAACAACAATGGAATCAAGAGAATTAAACTTTAACAATCTAAACTTAAAATGGTCCTTTTATACTGGCAGGCCAAGGAGGCAAAGGGGTAGGATTGGCCCTGATTTGATATATGTCTGAAATCCAACTATGAAGGAATTTGTAAATTGCAATGGTTTCAATAAAATTAAAATATATATAACCATCAAAAGATAGTATACTGTACTGTACTCACAGTGTATAGTTGAAGTTAAAAAATTGGAAAAGAAAAAGATACTTGAAGCTAGGCAAAGTAAGATAGTCCATCTGAATGGGTAAAAAAATGAACTTAGAATTTCAAACCCTTTTAGTAAATTCTTTTTAGCTCTTGCTAATGTGCAAGTATATGTGAGAGAGAAATCTAACGTTTCTACCATAAAACACTGCATTTAACTGAACACTTTTCCCAAAGGATTTCTTTCTTTCTTGCAAATAATATAGCTATAAAAATGTGAAATCTAGTGAAAGCAGAGAGAGAGAGTTCAGGGATAAAGGAGAGGCTGGCCTACAAGTGACTAATGTCAATATAATCCCTGGCACCACCTGACCTGAACACTGCCAGGCATAGCCTTGGGAGTCCCCCAAAAAGGCATCAGTTACCTAGGTCATCCTGAGCACCACAGCCCCTGCAGCTGGAACACTGAATCACTAGAAGAACTGCTAGAAGAGGCCTTAGGTCCTCTTAGCATGGCGTGGAAGATTCCTCTACCCCCAAATGTAAAGTATAAAATACTGTTTTTAATCCTCTGGAGGAGAAAATGCATTTATTTCTCAATGCATTCAATGTGTATTAAATTCTGAGGAATTAAAAATGAATGAGCCAGTTCCTCAGCCTTAAAAAATCTAAAGTATATTGTCAGCAACCAAAATATTCAATGACAGTATAAAAGGTACCATGAAAGCAAGGCCTGGAAAGGTAAAAAATAGAAGGGAGGGTTGAGAGAGAGCTTGGTGGATCTCAGTGCAAGTACCAGGGCCTGGCATCGCATGCACTGCCAGGATCAACATAAAGTATTTACATGAGAGTAGTTCCTGAGAATAACAATAACAACAACAACAACAACAACAACAACAATAATAATAATGGGATGGGGAAAAGGTCATTCTACTTCAGGTAAAATAATTTTACATTTATGCTAAAGCTAAATCTTTTTGATGGTTTTGGGGTCACAATTAGTGGTGCTGAGGGGTTATTCCTGGCTCTGCACTCAGGAATTACTCCTGGCAGGCTCAGGGAAACCATATGGTATGCCTAGGATTAATCTAGGGTTAGTCATGTGCAAGGCAAATGCCCTACCCACTGTGCTATCTCTCCAGTCCCCTAGAGCTAAATCTTAAACATGATATGTAGGCCAATGGACAGGAAAAGAACAAAAGTCAATGTGTAAGGGATATATAAGCATTCTTGTGCTTATCCGACAGAATGCAATGAGTTACAATGTGAGAAACTTTGACCGACAAATGTCAAACTTAAATGATGTTTAAAGACCTAATTCTTCCAACATTCGCAGAGTTTTGTTCTTATAAAAACATACTAGCTGCAAACTATTTTAAGTTGTGGCTATTTCTACAAGGCAATTTCTTGGTCTGGAAAAAAATCTAGCCATGTATTTAGATTTAGACCCAATTGCATATAAGAGAAATAATTCTATCGCTGCCTTTGAATTCAAAGACTATTTTCACGGCTTGAATTTTGACATTTTTCTACACATCCCCCTATACTATGCTTCCAAAACACACACATACACTTCTATTTTCATAAAAGCTGCCTTTATTTTTCCTGCTAACTTCTAAATATTTTGAATACTGCTTTTAGGGAGTGTATGTCTTTTGTTGCAAACTATTAATAAACTTATCTCCAAGGAACACAAAACATTGGAAGGGGGAGGACAAATTCTGCATTTTCTTTCCCCCTACCTCGTGAAGCGTTAGGTGTTTCCCATCCTTCCTCTTGGAGTCGAACCTCCCGTAGATGGCACTGTACTTGCG
This sequence comes from Suncus etruscus, assembly GCF_024139225.1. Taxonomy (NCBI): domain Eukaryota; kingdom Metazoa; phylum Chordata; class Mammalia; order Eulipotyphla; family Soricidae; genus Suncus; species Suncus etruscus. The sequence goes on from NC_064852.1 coordinate 128,909,378, forward strand.
GATCTCCTCGTCCTTGTGCGGGTCCTCGTCGCTCATCTCGAAGATGTGCCCGATCATTTTGGCCAACTTCTTGTTGGTTTTCAGCAGTTCCTTCACCTCGTTCAAGTCGCTTTTGGGCAGCGTGGGAGCCATGCGCTCCACGCACTCGGCCACCGACAGTGCCGCAGCCGCGTCCAGGGCCTCGCTGCTTTCCTTAGGGGAGGCCGGGGAGCCCAGCTCCGCAGGGGAGAGGCTGTGCTCACTCTCGGAGGCATGGGGGCCAGGCCAGAGTCGGGACTCACCAATGCCCTGCAGCACCAAGCTGCTCACCACGTCGGACTTGCCCGGCCCCAGGCTCTGCACACAGGTGGCAGCAGCGCACTTGGGCACCTTTAGGTGGGGTTCCCGGGCACCGCTACTCCGCTCGTAGGTGCTGCAGGAGATGCCCAGCCACGTGGGTGAGCCCTCGGGTAACTTGTAGATGGGGATGCTGCTGACGGGCAAGGAGGTGAGGGGCTGGTTAAAGAGCCCCGGGTTTGTCACCCAGTCCCGCAGGGCCTTCTGCAGCCTGCGCACATGCAGGGGCTTGCTGGCCATGCCCACCAGCGCCATGATCTCCAGGAACTCCTCCTCGCCCGCCTCGCAGAGCTGCTGGACATCATCCCCGCCTTGCTGGATAAAGGCGTCAAAATAGGAGAGCAGATTGGCCTTTTGTAATATTCGGTACAGCTGCAGTTCGCCCAGCGTCCGGGGTAAGGCGGTGGCCATCACTGTGTGTTGGGTTTAGCCTGCAGAAACAAGAGAGGAAAGACTGATTAATCTATCTATCTACACGTGCTCTGAACCTCTTAGAACTCTGTATGTGACCTTTCATGGGACTGATGAGGGCCATGTGCAAAGATCACACATATACACTAGCACACACGAATATTGCAAGCAGTGATGAGGGAGGTCTGCTCCTTCGGCTTGGTCTCATTCCGCTATCCTACCCATCTTCATGGTCATTGTCACTATTTTCATGTCTGAGCGTCAAATAAAAATCTGCCTGATGGCACATCTAAGTAGGAACCTAACTGCAGGCTGGACAAGGCCCATGAAAGTCGAAATCTTCCATTTCTGACTTTTCACTTGGCTACTTCCTTGAAACAGACATGGAGGTGAAATGAAGGGTCATCAAGTTTAGATGAAGGTGAGAAGTTGATTTTTGCTGCCATTCACTACTCACTTTGTGCCAAATAATAAAATATCTTTCTCACAGAATAGTGTATCTAGTCCTCACAATAGTCCTTTTAAAGAAAATTTAGCAAAATCAGGTTAGCAGCGATGAGGTTTGACTTCAGTATAAACTGGAGGTAAAATGGAAGATAGTACATTTAGAAACTGAGAGGAAAACAAAGGCAAATTAAGATTTACTGGCTTTGATGCAGGACAAGCTGAGTTAGAGATTACTCTTGGGTTACATATGTAAGAATTTAGAGTTGCAACAGGATTGGGGATACAGACAACTGAAAATGAAAGGACTTTCTTTCAGCTACATGCCAGCCACCTCAACATGGTACAGAGGAGCATCCTGTCTACAGAGCTGAACTGTCCTTTATACAGAAGAACCAACTAAAGGTTCCTAAACATACTTGGCTTACCACCCCTCTTCAGGGGGAAAACGAATAACTCGGCACTCCTCCGTTCCAGGCAATCTCTATCCTTTAAGAGAACCAATAGGAAGCAGCTCCTAATTGTACCCCCCAACAGTACTACAGCGCACCACCAACCTAGTCCATCCAATGTCCCTCCCACCCCATCGAGAAGTACCGCCTACTTTGGAAAACATTGGGGTCAACGTGGGAATAAAGGACAGAAATCAAGGATGAAATCAAGGAGAGTGGGTGTGCCTGCCAAAGCAGCAGCAGAGAGCCTAAGAGGAAGCCAAGGAAGAAAAACTTGCAGATTCCCAGCAAGACAGAGAGCCCTGCCTTTAGAAAAATAGAACAAGACCCAGCAAAGAACTTCCTGACCTCTTTGCAGCCTTCAAGTTATTCACAGTTGCCTGGAGACCTCCCACATACAAAGAGGAGTTGGCCAAATACTTCCATTTAAGACAAACAAACTTGCAATCAATGCACTCTTAGAAGTAAAAGGAGAAAACTACCCAAGGATAAAATGCATACATCAGAGGAAAATAGGAAGGCTAATCTCAACACAGTAGGGTATGAACATTAACTAGAAGATAATGCAAGCAGAAGAGTATCAGGTAAGTTTCTAAATGCCAAGTGGTCCCCAAATCTGGATTTCAGCTGTATGCAAACAACCTTTCACTTCAGTCACCCCCTGCAAGGAGATAGCACCTCCCAAACCCCAGAAGAACAGACTGCTTTTCAGGAATCCTCATCTCCTAAAAACCTCTGTATTAGCCACAGTCTACTTGAATCAATGAGTGACCTCTTGAAATTGCATCATTTTCCATTTACAAAGGCATTTATACTCAAGATCAGAAGCTTCTGCTAACACCTTGGGAGTTAGTCTTGGGGTGGGGTGCTTCAGAAAAAGACCATTTCCCAGATTCCTGAGTGGCCTTTTAGGCAATTCATCCCCCAATTTGACAGTACTTAAAAATCCCAATCCAGCATGCCCTATGGGTACCACAAACTTACATATTCAAACCTACCTTCATGTTCCAGCAAACACGCTTGCACCTTCTTAATCGCCCTGGGAAAGCGGCCCGTCCTCCTCTTGGAGAGACTCTTCTCACTTAAGAAGCTTCCCCAGGGGTCCAGGACCTCTCATTTAGCCCACGCTACCCCACAAAAAGAGCTCTTTGGAGCTGTTGGCTCAAGCTCAATTCTACACAAAATACCAGGTCAAAGACCTTCTAAAGTTTCTGAAAGGAAAGCAATCTAGTTTCCCATGATAGTCTTCTGATACTGTTAGGCAGCTGATACCAAGGCTTTCAATTTAAGATTCTACATATACACAAGTATCTGTACACACTTCTTTTTTTTTAACTAAGAGAACTATTGACTTTACAAGGCTTACTATATAGTCAATGATCTCATAATGACACTCCAGTTTACAGAAAGAGAAAAATTATGAGAGAAAATCATATTTTCAAATCTTCTTCGAGTAAGAAAAATGTCAAATATACATAAAGTTATGAAAAGAGTTAACACTCCAGTTCACAGAAAGAGAAAAGGTATGAGAGAAAATAAGGAACAGTATTTTTAAATCTTCTTTAAGAAAAATGTCAAAAATATAGAAATTTATAAGAGTTAACATCCCAGTTTACAGAAAGAAAAAAGCTATACAAGAAAATCAGTAATATTTTTTGTTTGTCTTTTCGGCCACACCTGGTGATGCTCAGGGGTTACTCCTGGCTACGTATGTGATCAGAAATCATTCCTGGCTTGGGGGACCATATGGGATACCGGGGGATTGAACTGCAGTCCGTCCTAGGCTAGAGTGCTTGAGCCACCACTCTGGCCCCTGAAAATCAGTAATATTTTTAAATACTCTATGAATGGGAAAACATAAAAGAAAGTTATGAAAAGAGTTAATAACACTAATTTTGGGTTTATTCTTCTAAGAGATGACAATAATTTTTAGAGATATTACTGTTCAACTTTTATCCTCTCATCTGAATTTACAAAGATGATCCCCTCATTGCTAGGAAAAAACATTTAAGTGAAGGGTAAGCTTGGATTTCTTGTAAGAAATGGTAATACCCAACCAAATGTACATTTCTAAAGTCAACGTAACAAATAAAAGATAAATCAGTGAACTATTCGGTACCTTGGAAGACCTTTAAAGCCTGCCGGAGCTTACCACTGGGAAAGAAATTTTCCCTTTAAGTTTCTTGATATAGAAAAATATTTCCATTTTCTACAGAACCCAAGGTGATCATTTAAACACACCCACCACTTCATATATTAATTTAATTTGCTTTAAAGGAAAGTCTTGATCAGGTGAAAATCTCCATCCTGTCAAATATGAAGGTCAGATAAGTTGAATGAAAGCATCTGAAGTGTATAGTCAAAAGGTCCGTCCTAGGGGCCGGAGAGATAGCATAGTGGTAAGGCATTTTTCTTGCATACAGGAAAGTGGTTCGAATCCCGGCATCCCATATGTTCCCCCATGCCTGCCAGGGGTGATTTCTGAGAATAGAGCCAGGAGTAACCCCTGAGTGCTGCCAGGTGTGACCCCCCAAAAAAAAACAAAAACAAAACAAACAAACAAAATAAAGGTCCGTCCTAACACACGAGTGAAGGCATAGTACAACAGGCAGGGAACTTGCCTTGCATGTGGCCCACCCCATTCAATTTGTGGCATTCCTTATGATCTCCCAAATTCACCAGGGATAATTCTTGAATGCAGAACCAGGAGTAACCCTGAGTACCCTGGGAAATGACCCAAACACACCCCCAACCCCAAAGAACTAACACCTATAGTATACAAGGAGCAAACAGTGCTGTTGAGAACTGTTATAAAGCCATTCAATATGTTGGAATCATCATACTGAGTCTGACCTTTTCATAGATTTGTGAGAAGGGAAACCCATTCCTTTTCCTTAGCTCATTCAAAAGTTCAAAGACCTGCAGACTATGAACAACAAATCTTTGTGGTACCAGCTTAAATGTTCACCAGTCTGGTAGGTCCAGGGAAAAAGATTATTCAACAGTGGGCTACCTCTAAGCCAGTTACTGAATTATTTTAAGTGAGAATTATGTTTTAGAACCCTAAGGAAAAAAAAATTAGACCGACTCCTGAGGGAGTATCAGTCATTTGCTAGATTCAAAGCAGCCTAAGTGAAATAAGAAGCTAGTCAGTCAGTCTGAAAGACTTGACCTTGTACCACAAAAGAGCACCTAAAAGGACCATGAGAAACACAACTTCCCTGACCTCAGTCAGCCAAGGGGGGTGGGAAGATTTAGGGTAAGAGGGACTTTTAATGGCCCTCAGGGAAAAATAGAACAAATCCTTCAAATCTGCCTCAGTCTGGTCCAAGAAATATCAGCCTGCCTCCTGGCCCTGGGATGCTTTCCAAACTGTCTAGTAACTACCGACTTATCAGCATCTTCTCTCTAACCTCTACAGCTTGCATCTCTCCTTGAAATACTGTGCCTGACCCTGGAGTGCTAAACTTATGATGTTGCCCTCTCTCTTCTCCCTGGCTGTACTTGAGTGCAAGAATTCATATTGGATTGCCTCTATATTCTCTTCACATATCCTCCCTCCATGAACTCTCACCTGCTCCAGGCTTGAATAATTGTCCTTTATGACAGACAGATCTCCAAACCTCTACCTATAATCTCTGCCAGTAGTTCCAGCGCCAGGGATCATAAAGCTCCTAAAAAGTGTTCTTTAAATACAAATGCACGGGCCCGGAGAGATAGCACAGCGGCGTTTGCCTTGCAAGCAGCCGATCCAGGACCAAAGGTGGTTGGTTCGAATCCCGGTGTCCCATATGGTTCCCTGTGCCTGCCAGGAGCTATTTCTGAGCAGACAGCCAGGAGTAACCCCTGAGCATCGCCGGGTGTGGCCCAAAAACAAAAACAAAAACAAAAAAGAAAGAAATACAAATGCACGCAAACACCAGGTGCGGAGTAAAAAAAAAATAAAATGATGTCTCTGGTATACATTTCTATTTGCAAACAAAGGGAGGGGAGTTTGCTTTTTAAAAAAATGTAAGTGACATCCTAAGCTAGAAAGTTTTGAAAACAATCAGTCCAAACCTTTCTAATAACTAAGCATTTCAATGTCTAGCTGGAAACTCTCAAAATCTCCAATGTGGCAATTCCCCGGAGCAAATACGTTTTCTCTTTTCCTGTTCTTCCAGATAATCCAATCTACTACTTGTTTCTTTTCATTATCTGGCTTCATCAAAGTAGGTCTTTATTTTGTATTTTCTTCTTCAACACCCGTTTTCCTTGTGGGCTTCAAAAAGCACCTGATTCTAGTTTTCAATGCGTCTGGTCTCAAAATTAAAAACAGCTTCTTCACTTTCAATACACACCACACTACAATGCCAACTTTATCTTTCTCAAGAAAATGAGTGGCTTTTAATGTCCCCATACAAATTTCCTCATTGTACTGAGAGAAATAAGACCCAAATGCTCATACAGACAGTCCAGACTCAAGCCTACCTTCAGTCTTCTCTCAGGTTCCTGATAAAACCCTCTTAAGTCTAAGCTAATGGGGAACACATATATCCAGCATTCCTCAAATATGCCTTCCCTGGTCCCCCAGTTAGGCATCGACCCTATGACTCCCACCTTATCCACAAAGCCCCCCACAACCAATTTGGCTGTAGGTATTCTCTCCTCTTTCTGAACCCCATAAAACTGGCTCTCTCTTCCTCCCTCCTTTTTTTTCTCCCACTCTTTCCCCCACTTCACTTATACAATGTAAGTTACTGAACCAGTCCTGGGTGCAGAAATCCTGAGAATATTCTGCAGAGTATACATAAAAGGAAGAGAGAAACAGCTGGGCTCTAACAAAAGACCTTTAGATTAGAAATGCCCTGGTAGTAAGAACTTGGTTTCATTCATCATTGATACCTTCCTATTCCTAGTAATGTTCATTGGAGAATGACATCTCAAAAAAAAAAAAAAAAGCTGCTGACAAGTATTTGAGTCAGAATCTGTTTGATCAAAAAATCTTGCTTCGTCTTCCAAAGGGACTCTGCAAATGGGAATCCCAGTATATTATCAATCCACTACTTTCCCTTTAAATTCTTTTCCTTATCTCATCCTCATCATACAGCCCTTTTGTCAAGATCAAAGGATGCACTCCAGAACACAGGAATTACATGTGATTCGTGAAATATATCACACATGATAGTTAGCACAGTTCAACACCAGCATTTAAGACACTTTTGGGCCTGAGAAATTCAAGCGCTTGTACCAATTTCTATAAATCAAAACAGTATAAATCACAAAAATAAAATCACAAAATCAATCTTATGAAAAAACTTATAGTCAAATGGTCATAACTACTCTCAAACCTTCCTTTTCATGATGCAGATCTATAAGCACACGCATCCATGTTTCCTGTGTGTGCACTTTTCCAATATATACAGCACTTCAAACTAGACATTTTTCCAGGAATGGGGGCGAAACCCAGGGCAAAATCCCAGTAACATCTGACTTATTTATGCAGAGGACTATAAATTCCTTCCTCCCAGCACAGCCTGAAATTTTTGCTTTAAAATTATCTAAGTTAACAGCCAATCTCTCTCACAAGCTTACACAAAATGTGCAGAAAGGAAAAAAAAAAACTTGGGAAGGGTTATGAGTTTATGAGTCATTTACAGATTAAGGTGAATTAGTTCCACCAGATTGTTTTGAGATCCTGTATTCACAGAGGGAATGAAAGACTGGGATGGGAAAAGGCAAGGAAGGAAAGTGGAAATCTGAGGGCAGGGCTTGAGACAGTGCCAAGTTCGAGAGAGAGGAGCTTGTGCATTACAGGGTGAAAACTGAAAAGATTTAAGAGAAGCCAGTTTAGCTTAGGGAAGCCTGAGCCTTAATAAGCCCAGGAAAGGATTTCCTCTCATTTTGTCCCATTCCCAAAACTCAAGCTAAATTAATTAAGGACTGTTTATTTGTACCACGAATTACTTAAGATTGTGGCAGGATAGCCTCTACCTGACTCCTGTGGATGCGTTCCAAGTGCCAAAGACTTAGACAGTAGACCCATTCACTGGGAAGCAGCCAGAGCTATAGCTTAAGTCAAGATGGTTTTGGCTCTCAGTAATAAATTAGATATTAGTCCCTAGTGAATAATTTGGGAAATTAAAATGGTCTTCCCTATGAATTTTTTGCCCTGTATTCTGAATAAAATGAAATAAAACATTATCCTATTGCGCATTTAATATTTTAATGGAAGTATCCAATGTGTAAGCTCACACTACTCAAATTAGGTAAAGGTCTATTAAAATTCACCCCAACACTCTGACAACAGAATGAAATTAGGGCAAATGTGAGGGGATTCACTGAGAGTACAATTTACTATGGTGGAGAGACACTGGTTCTTGAATGGCAGGAGGTATATGGTAACATTACCCTTAAAACATACAAACCACCCATACTCTTGTAAGCCACTGTTACATTAATAAAAAATAAACTTTTTAAGTAAATCAGATTTACTTTGCAATGACACAATATGCATCAATACTGATAAATTCTAGTCTCCTATGTCACATGGCATTTTTCAATAGCCATTTTTAAAACATCCAGTGTCCTCTGAATATACAGCGTAAAAATTTTATTTCCAACACTCCTCTTAAACATTATTAAATTAACACACTGTGCAAAATAATGTGCAACTCCCGTAAACAGAAAGTATGGGAAAATGACAAACTATTTGAAAGCTTAATAATGTTTTAGCATTGACGATTCTGCCCAGATGAGGACCAACTATTTTTCCCCAACATCAATTTCTCTAATTTCCCAATTGTCCTATTAAGTTTGAGAGTATATTCTACCATTGTATTAATTATTGAACATATCAGATCAGAAAGGAATTTGCACTGAATAATGAACCATTCATTGCACTGAAGGAATTGAAGAAACAGGTAAGCTAAAAACTAAATTCAAAGCAAATGGTCTAACAAGTCATCTTTTGTGGGTATTTTTTATTCTTTAATATACTTAATAAATTCCACAATGAATTATGTACTCAGTAGTTGATAAATTAGCAGGATCTTCAATATTCAAAACTTATTACAAAAACAATCATTTATATGCAAGTAACATATACAAATGGTTCTGTGGTACTCCATTAATACAGCTCCCATTTTAAGATAAATTTTCCAATTCTCATTAACAATAAGGCACAAAAATAGCAAGCCTAATTAAGCTGTAATTTAATAGATGAGGTTTAAATCATAGGACAGAATCAATCTCAACAGATACAAAAATCTGATACTTATTTCTACTCAACCATATCTTATTATAAATACTTAAAAGTTTATATGATAGTCTTCATATACTCCTCTCCCACTATGTAATACAAATAATTCTCAATGCATCCATAGTACAACCCCCAATCTTAAGAACCAATGTTTTTGAAATGTGATTAAAAAATACTTACTCCCTCAAATGATTATCTAAATAACAAGGATAAAAATCTATTAACTTCCCTATAAAAATAGAACAGTTGATGTTCCAGTTACACAAAAGAAAAATACTCAATTATTAGTAAGTCTAAAAAAGATGTAACATATATATAAAATCGTTTTAGATGTAAATTCACTGAGTTTTCTTAAATGAACTATAGGATTACAAAGAATTTTTGTCGTTTTAATTATATCCACATCAGCAGGCAAGAGAAAATATTTTCAAGCCTATAATGCCTTAACGTTATTATTAACACATTCACCTCTCATAGGAAATCACCAGAAGCAAGAAAAAAAATTTTTTTTCGAATACCAGGATGCATATTAGCTCTTGTGCTAAAAATAATCAAATTAAAACAAGACACCTTTTGATGGCGCTTGGAATAATTGTCTTCTCAGAGCTAATTTTCCAACTAATGGTCAAAGAGGAATAGAGACCTTGCCAGATTATCTATATATGCAAGGGAACTCATGCACACACTACATCTAAATATAAGAATAATTTAATTTTTAAAACTCAATGAAAGGATAATGGTAAATGTTTCCAAAAAATACCGGGATACGGAGGACAAAAATGGGCTACACGCCTGTGGATCTGAGTGTCATTTTTTACTCAGATTGATACTGGCACTCAGATTAGATTAGAAGCAGCTCCTTGAAGTCTTGAGGAAGCTACCAGCCTCCACCCAAAACAGAGAAAGTAAATCCTATGTATCCTTTCATTCAATATTTCTTTCGACATTTCATTCAATTTCTTCCTAAAGCCCACACATAAATGATGGCATGTCATAATTCGATACGTTTTACAAGAGGAAATTCTCCCCTTCCAAAACAGTGAAAAATCTAGTGTGCACACTTCGCTAACAAAACAGTTAAGCATTTCCTACGTGACTAATCTATTTTAAATTCCGTTCCTCTGTTCCTATGCGATCTACTATCTCTTGGAACTGCCAAAATATTTTTAAACAAAAAAAAAAATCTGAGAATCTCTCTCTCTCTCTCAAAGCTTCTGATCTTTTGCACTTCTTTCCTCTGCAGACAAGTCAGTCGCGGGCAAACTAACTGGGTAATGACAAATGACTCCCAAGCCATTCTTTCTGGGATGGCATTTTAAATGGACAGCTACCTAAAATACCGTCTCACCGAGTGAGAGACAAAATAGAAGCAAGTCAAGCCTTCCATTCTCATCACCCTGCTGCAAACTTGGGTCTGCAGAGCCCAGCCATGCGTGCTTCAAGTCCAGTGGCCTCCCCTCTCCCCAACATCTTCCATACATACAACACTGGAAGCTTTATAGACTCCAGTCTTAGTCTTTTCAACATCCTTAAACCCGGGGTTCAAAGACTACAAAACATTCGCTAAAACTTGGCCTCTTTTTTTTTCTCCCCGAAGAAGGTCACACACCTCTGCATCCACGGCTCCCGAGTCCCACATGTGTGTGTGCAAATTCCACGCTCGGCCCTCAGTGGGCACAATCAGTCTCCAGCTTCCCAGCACCCTGGTGCCAAGTTTCTGCCAGCAGCGACTTTCCGAGCAAAACTCCTTCCGCTTTGAAAACAAAAAAAAAAAAAAGAAAGAAAGAAAAAGTCCAATTTGGAAGATTTGGAAACAACCAGGGTAAAAAAAAAAAATGCTAGAATTGAGGAAAGCACTTTTCAGAAAGTAAACAAAAGCACCCCAATAGATGCTTGAACCCCTGGGGAAGGGGAAAAAATAAAAGGTGGTTGCAAAAAAAAAAACTCCTGGGTGGGTGCGTATACCTCGCCACCCCAACACAGCCCTGGGTCTGCAGGACACGGACTTGCACCCCAACAGCCCAGGCCGGCCGTGGGCTATAGCTCACCCGCGCCCCGATGCCCCGATGCCCGGGCCAAGTGCGTGCACGCTCCGGGGAGTCGCCCCCCACGCGCGCCCAAGGCCTCCCTCGCCTTCCGGCGGCTCAGGCTGCAGCGCCCCTGGACGGCCGCGCTTCCCTCCTCCCGCCCACCTGGGGCGCCCCGGAGCCTCGGCCGGGCCCCCTAGATACCTACGAGGCCGGCGGTTGCAGCTGCAGCGGACGGCGCAGCCTTAGCCCCAACTCGGGAGTGCGGGTCCCCGGCGCCCGGGACGCCCCCGCGCCATGGAGGGGGGAAGCAGGTGGCGGGTGGGCGCTCTCCCTCTCCCTCTCCCTCTCTCTCTCCCGCTCCCGCCCCGCAGCGCCCCGACGGCGCTTCCCCGGCCGGCGGCGACTCCTCCAGGCTGCAGCGTGCGCGCGCGCGCGGGCGGTGGCAGCGGCGGCCCCGGAGGTGGCGGCGCCTCCCACGCGCGGCCCGGCCCCGCCAGGCCCGCGGCCCCGCCCCCGGCCGCCCCCGCTCGCCGCCGCCGCCTCCGCCGCCCCCGCCCCCCGCGCTGTCACGCCGGGAGATTCCGCTCTTGCTCCATTCGCCGCTGCGCCGCCCGCCCCCGCCCCGAGCGCCGCCGAGTGACGCACGAGCCCGCGTGGGCGCCGCGGGGCCGGGGGCGGGGGCGGGGCGGGAGCGGGAGGGAGGGCGGGAAGGGGGAGGGAGGCAGGGAGGGGGCGCGGCGGCCGCGTTCACACGGTCCCTCCCCTGTCCCCCCCCCAAGGAACCCCGGGGGCGCACGGGAGGGGTGCGGGGACGGACAGACGGACGGACGGACAAGAGGACAGACAGGCGGACTAAAGGACGGATGGACAAAAGGACAGAGGACAGACAGATGGACAGACGGACGGACGGATAGACAGACGGACAAAAGGACAGATGGACAGACGGACGGACGGACAGACGGACAAAAGGACAGATGGACAGACAGACGGACGGACGGGTGGACAGACGGACAAAAGGACACATGGACAGGCAGACGGACGGACGGATGGACAGACGGACAAAAGGACAGATGGACAGACAGACGGACGGACGGATGGACAGACGGACAAAAGGACAGATGGACAGACAGACGGACGGATGGATGGACAGACGGACAAGAGGACAGATGGACAGACAGACGGACGGATGGACAGACGGACAAAAGGACGGACGGACAGACGGACTGGCAAACAGACAAATGGACGGACGGACAGACCGACGGACCCCACCCCACCCCAACCCAACCCACCCCCAGGGTCTGCACCCCAGCTGCCTAGCGCGCCGCGGGATGGTTTGCGACTTCCCGCTGGAAGGCTTGCAGAAAGCTTGCAAAGCGCGGCGCCTTGCCCAGAGCCAACCTTTGGCTTCCCCGGGGAGGTGGACTTGGAAAGAAAAGAGCGAGCGCGCCCCCCGCCCCCGAACCGCTCTTGGGGCGCCTGGGCTCACCAACCCTCACCCCCCCCTCCGTCGCCCACGCCCACGCGCCCGGGACGCCCCGCTCTTGAGGCTCCGGGCTGCCCGGCCAGGTGCGCCCCGCGCCCCGGGGCCGGCTGGCGGAAATTTGGCTGCGGCCGCGCGGAGGCGGGTGGGAGGTGGGCGGCAGGTGCGCGGCGGCGCGGGCAGGAACTGGAACCCGGCCGGTGCCAAAGGGGCGTCTCCAGCCAGCCGGGCACTGGGGGAGGGGGAGGCCGGGGGTGTGTCCCCCGAAGTTGCTTCAAAGACTGTAGGGCAGGCTGGAGAACTTACTTCCCACCTTCTCCAGCTGCCTGTTCTGATCCCTGCTGACTTCCATGCCCTCGAAAATCCGACAGCTCTCAGGGGTGCAGAGGAGGTTGGTTAACCGTTGCAGAGTTTCCTATGGCACACTGGAATTTTTGAGTTCGCTGTGCATGAACTTCGCTAACCCAGGAAAGTCTTTTAAAGGCCTTCAAAAATGTAGCTCAACGGTTGCCATGATAAATTGGAAATTTGGCGGTCTCCTTTTTTTTTTTCTCCCCCTGGCTTTGCAGAGATGGAAAAATGAAAGGATTCCCCTCGATTTTTAGCCTTGCATCCTTGAGTGGTGGAGCGTTTAGTAAATAGAAAACGACTGCAATTACAGGTAGAATCCCGTTGTAACCTACACATAAAAATCCTGTTTTATAGGCGGCCATTCCCACATTCTGGCTGGCTTCCCAGAGTGTGCCTACTTCGCTGATGGGGTTACAAGGCATTCTTTGAGATGTGAAATTCTTGAGACCACGTCTTCTGTTGCAGCAGTGGATGGGATGATAACATTGAAAGAAAAAAAAGACCTTATTAAAATCACTGAGCCTTTTTTGCAAAAAAAAAAAAAAAAATACCTTGTAGGAATGAGCCCTGCCAGTAGATATTAAACCTTTCTTCGATGTCTATGAAAACCTCTGGTTGAAGCATGGGTGTTGGTTATTGCAAGTGAATACAGATGCTTACTTTAATCACAGAGATCATGGCTGGACCTTTGCCTTGGCCTGATCAGATTTTGCAACTATGGAGCCAGTTCTGCAAAAAAGAAGGTAAATTAAGATGGTTTTACAAAAACAAGGACAGTTTCTTGTAAAGTTAGAGGGTCACGAATTTTCAGGCAATGAAATCTGTGCATTGTTCGTGTGCATTTCTCTCTGGAATCGTGATATTTTTCAAACATTGGTCCGAAGAGAAAAGTAGCTTGTTAGCATAAAGATATACAACCAATGATTCGTGTGTCCTTTACTTAGTCTGTGGAGGCTTCCTGTGAAATTATTACCAGAGTTGAAAGCAAAGCCATAAAATCCTCTTCCCTAGCTTGTAACTGTCTGGCCAGCACTGTACATGATACTGAAAAGGAAATATGTCCAGACAGATTTTGTCTTCAGAAATTAATCTACCTGATTAGTTCTCCACTTCAACCCCGGGATTTCCCATTGTTTTCTGATAATATTTAGATGGTATATTCTTCTCAACATTTAAAATGACATATGGACTTGCTTTGTTTGGCCTTTAATACTTTAGGGATACCAGTAAGGATAGGTGTGGGAGGAAGGAAAAAGAAGAAAAAATTTAAAAAAAAAAAGGTAAATCTCTAGACACTCAATTCTTTGTTTTTATGATGAAAGTAATCAATATGCTCATCAAAAAGAGAATTGAGTCATTGGTTTGAGGGGCTCTAGATAGTACATTGTGTAATTACGAAGGCGCTTGGAGGGCTGGAGTGATCGCGCATCGGTAGAGTGTTGCCTTGCAACGTGGCCGACCCAGGATGGATTTCGGATCAGGCAACCCGTATATGGTCCCCTGACCCTGCCAGGAGTAACTTCTGAGCACAGAGCCAGAAGTAACTCCTGAGCACTGCCGGGTGAGGCCCAAAAACAAACCAAAAAATGCCCAACCCATTCCCCAAAACAAGGAAGTGCTTGGCTTGCACTGGCCGACCCAGGTTCTATCTCCAGCATCCCATATGCTCACCTGAGCACTGGCTGGAGTAACCCCTGAGCATCGTCGAATATGGCCCAAAAAACTAAAAAAAAAAAAAAGGCATTGGTTGGAATTTACTTCCCTACTTGGTAATTCTTGCTACCTCTAAATATCAGCTCTCCAATATCATACACAATCTTGTCTGTGTATCTCTCCCCACCACCCCAATCCTCCAGGTCTATCTCTTCCTCCTATGACAAGCCACTGATAATTTATTAAGGGAGTGTTCCATCCTGTGATAAGGTAAGAATTATGGTGTCTATGTCTCAATTTTCCTTTGAATTCAGCAAATACATATAACAGGATTTTTAAATATTAAAAATAATTCAATGATCAGTGCATTTGTTTTCAAATGTGTTTAAGTTTTTGGGCCACACCCAGCTGTGCATGTGGCTTATTTTGAGCTCTGAGCTCAGGGATCACTCCTGGCAGGGCTTAGGCGGCCACGTGGGGTGCTGAGGATCAAACTGGGGTCAGCTACATGCAAAACAAGTGCTTACAATTTCTCAGCCACAAGGAATTTTTGATTTTTGAAAAAAACATTTTCATGTCATGAAAGCAAAAAGTAGTTTTTATTTTAAGTATATTGTGTAAAGTTAGTAGTGTTTCTGATATTCAAGTGAAAAATTCACTGAAAGAACATTTATTACTTTCAAAATGATTTCTTACTTTAACATGCTTCAGTGATTCAAAACAAAAGACTTCATAATAGATGTTAAAATATTCTTAGAGGAGAGAAAAAAATAACATTATGGCTCTGACCTACAAGTTCTAAGACACAATATAATTCTGTCCTCCTGTTCTCTTATTGCTTCAGAGCTATTCTATTCTTAACAAATTTTCCACTCTATGATAGTGGCTCTACAATTAGTACTGAGTCATGTACAACATTCATATTACCAGAAATACCATTTATGTTTCCTTTATTTTGTAATAGGAAATTTAAGCTTTAGATATGAGTTATAAATTATATTTTTAATTTATGGAAAAATGAATCAATGGGATATGGACATTATAAACATTTCTAAAGCTAAACTAAATAAATATAACATTTAAAGAAGCATAACATTAAGTATACCTTCCTCTAAAATTTAAGCACATATTCATCAATTGTATTTCATTGTACTTGAATAGACACCAGAACTTTTTTTAACTGTAGTCACTTTTATTTAATCAGCATGAAATTCTAAAATTATTGATGATTGGGTTTTAGGTATACAGTGTTTCAACACTAATCCCTTCATCAATGCTCTCTTTCACCAATTCCCCCATCCCCATTTGCATTCACTAGTCTCTTTCTACAATAGGTATACATATATGTGTGTGTGTGTGATGTGTATATAATTTTGCACTATAGTGTACAGTACTGAGGGTTTCAGACTTAACTCTTTACCCCCTTTCAGCTCAATCTTCTTTTCACAGTTGATCACTTCCCTCTGCCATAGATGCTGCCCCCTCCCTGTCCTATGCCCCAGCCCCCCTCTGATGGCATGTTTCCTACCGAAGACCAGCTCTCATGTTCTTTGTTTCCATTGTCTTAGGGTATTCATCATTCCACCATCATGGATCTTTATATCCCATATCTGAATGAAAACACCAGAATTTTAAGCTGTTATGAATGTGGAATATTGTTTAACATCTTCAGCTTCATTTTTCTATTCAAAGTATATTAAAATACATTGCCAAAATTCGACAAAAATTAATTTCCAATTGTTTATAAACGATTTTCTTGTTGAGAAAGAAATTGATAAATGCCTTCTAAATTTCCATGAAAGGCTCTACAAGTTTATAAATGCAAGTAAAATTGGGATTAGACTATTGGGAGTGCAGTTAGGGCAGAGAAAGGGCCACTATGATAATGATAGTTGGAACTGATCACTCTGGACAAGAACTGGGTATTGGATGGAGATATAGTGATACACATAATATTTCCCTTCACTAACAATATTGCAAATCACAGTGCCTAAAAGGAAAAAGAAGGGATGAGAGAGAGAAAAGAGAGAGAAGAAAAATGTCTGCCATAGGGGAAAGGGGGAAAATTGAGGACATTAGAGGTGGGAAGTGAAGGGATGCATGTTGGACATTGTATTAATGCTTTTATGAGCTAAAAAAATCTTCATATTGGGGCCGGGCGGTGGCGCTCGAGGTAAGGTGCCTGCCTTACCTGCGCTAGCCTAGGAGACGGACCGCGGTTCGATCCCCCGGCATCCCATATGGTCCCCCAAGCCAGGAGCGACTTCTGAGCGCATAGCCAGGAGTAACCCCTGAGCGTCACCGGGTGTGGCCCAAAAACAAAAAAAAAAAAAAATCTTCATATCTAGGAACTATTCAGTTTCAAGGAGGACTAGGTAGGAGCTTAGAAATTGTCTAATGTAAAAAAAAAGAAAAAAATTGTCTAATGCAACTGACTTTTACATAAGGAAATTTGTATCACTCATCGCTAATATAAAAAACAGGTGCCATAAGGAGAGGAGGAAACTGAATCTGAACAAGTTCGTAACTGTATCTAACAGTGATTCAGTTAATTATTTAATATTTTAAAAAGCAGAAAAATACTAATGTAACAGAAAATTAATATAAGCAACCGTTTAGTAGAATGAAGAGTAATATTTGTTTTTGTTTGTTTGTTTGTTTGTTTGTTTCTATAGTTTACATTTCAATCAGAAGAGGATGTAAAGAGAAACTTGAAAATCCTTTCTAATGAGGATTTCCAGACAATCTTGGTTTTGTTTTGGAGCCACACTCATCTCAGTGCTCTGTGTGCAGGGCTCACTCCAGGCATATCTCAGGATTGAACCTGGGTTGGTTGCTTGCAGTGTAAGTGCCATCCTCACCTTAGAGTCTTGTTTTTCTTTCTCAGCTTTTCTCTCTTATGCTCTCACACTGTCTGTCTGTCTCTCACTATTATCCACAGGGTTACAATTCAGCAACTCTGTCTTCTTTTTCTCAACTTTTTCCATTTCTTTGGTATCCACTGAATCAGATTTTTTAGAAGCTGTTTCCAAAATATCGTAATCCCATTCCATCTTACAACACAACAGTCATCACAATCCTCTTGCTCCTGTTTGGAGCTGAAGGTCTGTGGGTCCTTCAAAAATGTCTGTATTGAGATGATTCCCTACCGAGTGTTGGAGGTATTTTAAGTTCTATGTAAAGTTATGACATAGAATTAATCCAAGAAATACTCCTCTCCACCCCAAATGTTTGCCTCCCTTTCAGCCTCACTGAACACCAGATCTTCTTTCAGTGCCTGACTTTGGACTTCCCAGACTTAAGACTAGAAGACATATGTATTTAAGCTACCTAGTCTCTGGTATTTGTGACAATTGCAGCTTTAGGACAAAGACACTTAATTTATTAAGGTAAATAATAAATCTCAGCTGACTACACAAAGCGAATTGAAGCTTAAGGGGTAAATCCTCTGCTCACTGTATCTGTAACTCATCCACACCATCTCAATTTACTTAATTCTTGGATAACTTTTTTCTCGCCCCTGAGTTGACTTCTATTCTTTTTTATGAGTCTGTCCTCACACTCCCTGTCTGTTTCATCTCTAGGTCTGCACTTGTCAAGCAAAAGACTAAATGGTAGAGAATTCCTTTTTGGCATGCCTCATAATGGTGGATGGGAGAATATTTTTTTTTTTGACAAAGATGTGCTTATCAGCCCAATTTCTCCTAAAGATGGAGATTTTTCGAGCTCATAAAAACAGAAAGGAAATAGGAAAAGAAAGAGAGGTTTTCTTCAAGTAGATGGGTAACAGTTGTATGGAGTTGGGAAGAACAACAAATAAAAGATGTTAACTGGAGGGGCTGAAGAGATAGCATGGAGGTAAGGTATTTGCCTTGCATGGAGAAGGTCAGTGGTTCGAATCCCGGCATCCCATGTGGTCCTCTGAGCCTTCCAGGGGCAATTTCTGAGCATAGAGCCAGGAGTAACCCCTGAGCGCTGTTGGGTGTGACCCAAAACAAACAAACAAAAAAGATGTTAACCGCTCTATGAGAAACTAATTAAGTGGACATAACTGTTCTGAGTCTGTGAGAAAAAAAAGAAAGAAGAGTACCTAAATATGTGCTTCTGAGGAAGCAGAAAGAAGAGATACAGAAACACAAAAATTCATTCTCACAAATTCTTCTAAGTTAATCACAAATCATGCTCTTGACCTGAGAGAGAAGATAGGGACAAAATGGACAGAAAAAGGAAGAATTCAGAGAAATTCTGCACACTCTCTTCACTGAAGAGCACGTATGAATTCTTAGTTGGACGGGTGAGGTGGGCGAGTGGAGAGGTATACTTCTAATTGCAAGTAGATATCAGGAAAAGAAGCAGTAGGATGAATTAAAAAATACCCATTGACTCCAAGTTCTTTCCCCATGCTGGTTCCAATCTAAGAAAATCAAATAAATTAATATTAATCATTGCTTGGTTTTTCCAGCTAATTACTCAACGTAGGCAATTTGAAAGAACAAAGTATGAATTATACAATTAGCTGAAATAAAGGTAAAGTGAACCTGGCTCGATGTTCATGTAATTGCCAAGTGGTATCTTATAATTTGGAATCCAATTTCTGTGCTTGTCTACATTAATGCTTCATGACTCATATACTGACCATAAATAGCAAGTCAATATAGTCATTAAAATTGTTCTTTCGTGAGCAGTCACCAGGTCTGCACTTGGTATACTCTATAAACTCACTATGTTCTCAAAAGATGTGTAAACCAAGCCATGAAAAATTATGAGTATACCAGCCACACAACTGAAAGCTGGCAATGACAAGAGGAGAGTGGGCAAGTCTCTGTCCTGCATAAGCCACCCACACCTGCTATGCCCATCACCCATATTCACCACTTTACAATGGCCCTGCTTCATTATTTCTATACAGCTATCTGCAAAGACACCAATATGACCAAAATTCCAGGTATGCTGATATTTGGACTAACATCTCCAGGACTTTTTGGAGTGTGGGCAACCTCACCCTGTCTTCTACTTCTGAATCCCCAGCAGCTGAAAACACGCTCTACAATAGCCACAATATCAGCAATAGTGCCTGGAATGCTCCAGAAATTCCATTTTTGTTTAATACTGTCATCCACATAGGAACACACCAGTATGTAGTTGAAGTCACTTACTGTTCAGAAACAAATGAAGTAACAGAATGGTCAGATAGCAATGAGAGCTTATTAAATCTTCTGACAATGACTTAATGACATAATTTGGAATACGATATTCATAAGTTCTCCCATTGCTGTTTTTCTTCTTTTTTTCCTTTTTATTCTCTTTCCTTTTCTTAATAATGTTGCCCTCACTTTTCTGGAAACAAATATATTACAATCCATTATGTCAACTATGTGATACATGCTCTTTAAATAAAGAAAACATTTTAAATTAAATTAAAAAAAATTTTTTTTGTGGGGGAGAACTTCCTGAACAGAGAAACTGGTTGGCCACTCCTTATGATATGGCAATTCTTGACCAAGAATGCAGTTCTCAGGGGATCATATAATGCTGGGTTTTGATTTGTGTCCTAACTCTGTGCAATGCATGTGTCCTAATATCTGTGCTATCCCATACCCTGACTTCTCTTTTAATAAAATAAATTGCTGTGCTTTTTCATTTCCTATCTAAGGATAATCTCTAATGTTGACAGTTTATTCTAACTGTAAAATATATTTATTTTTTATTTATTTATTCATCTATTTATTTATTTGTTTTTGGGCCACACTGTGCAGTGCTCAGGGGTTACTCCTGGCTATCTGCTCAGAAAAAGCTCCTGGCATTAATAGCAAGAAAAGGGTTTCAATTTGAGTGAGGCCCCTGTGCTTGGCTGTGAAGCTTTTCATGGCTGGCTTCTCAGTTGCTCCCAGTCATCTCCTCAGAGCACCAGGCCCTCTGATAAAGGTGCCCATGTGTCTCCTCAGCGCCCTCCACTCCCCCTCAGGTACTGTGCATGGGCAGGAGTTGTGAGGGGCTGAACACACCACCTTCCTTGAGTGCTAAGGTCAGGACATCAGCAGGTTCTTTACTTACAAGATGCCATTTTCACAGCAGAACAAACACTCAAAAGCAGACAAGCTGTCTGAAGACAATTAGAGACAGGAAAAACATAATATAAAGCAGTTGAAACGGGCCAGGCATCCCACACAACACTGCCAGGCCTAGGAAGGTGGGGCCCCAGTGCTGCTGAAAACAGTTCCACTTCGCCTCAATCTGCAAGTACCCCAAAAATCCAGGCAACACCCTACAGCTCCCATTTCACCCAGGTGTTCCATCCCTCTTCCTTCTCTGGTT
Organism: Suncus etruscus; assembly: GCF_024139225.1. Classification (NCBI taxonomy): domain Eukaryota; kingdom Metazoa; phylum Chordata; class Mammalia; order Eulipotyphla; family Soricidae; genus Suncus; species Suncus etruscus. Next base: position 128,930,090 of record NC_064852.1, read on the forward strand.
CTCTCCTTCTCACGCATCCCATGTTCTCCTGATGTCTGTTTGTTTCCTGAAAGAAAAGAACACCATCAGTTCTAAATCTGGAGGTTTTCCTGTGGCTGTGTGCTACTTTCCCCAAAATACTCATACCTGGATGCTGACTATTTATTCCATAATCAACTGCCTTCTTGAGAGACATCTGCTGAGCCTATACACTAGCAAGAACATGGGGAGTGGGCGAGTAGAGTCTAAGAGCTGGAACCCAAAGTTCAGTCTCTTATCACTGCATGGTCCTTTGAGTAACTCCAAGCCCCCAAGTGCTATCAATGTGGCCCCAAACCAACCCCCCCCCGAAAAAAAAACCCTAATTTTTTTGAAATTTCTGCTCTAATTCCTGGCCAAAAAAGGCCTAATTATTTAAAGGAATGACAGTCTCACATTGTAAGATGTTCTTAGTCACTTGACAGGGTGATGGTTCTGCATTGAATGGGGCACCAGACCAAAGCCATGAGGTAAGTAAGAAAATGCCAAGCGCCCAATTCCAAAAAACAGTCAGAAATAGGGGCCGGAGAGATAGCATGGAGATAAGGCATTTGCCTTGCAGGCAGAAGGTGGGTGGTTTGAATCCCGGCATCCCATATGGTCCCCTGAGCCTGCTAGGAGCGAATTTTGAGCATAGAGCCAGGAGTAACCCCTGAGCACTGCCAGGTGTGACCCAACCCAAAAACCAAAACAAAACAAAACAAGAAACAATTCTTAAAGGATGAATCTACAGACTCAGCAAGTGCATGTACTTCCCAGCAAAGTCAGAGGCATGAAGGCCTTGAAGCAGGAGCAATTATGAACATAAATCAGGAAAATAATTGCCAAAGGAAACATTACTGTGACCCAATTCATGACTAGAATGAAATGGGAGAAAGGGCAGAAGAAATGGTTGCAAAGAAGGAAACAAATTGTTTGTTTCATTTTTTTTGGGTCACTCCCAGCTGTGCTTCTGGATAATCCCTGGAGGTGCTGGAGATGGAATTTGAAATGGCTGCATTCAAAGCAAAAGCTTTAAGACCTGCACTGTCCCTCCGGCTTCAACAAAGACCAAATTTTATGCAGTGTCCTCATTTGATGTGCTGAGTCTTCACAGTATTCCACTGCTGAATTCTCATCTTCAGTAATGTAGGAAACAATCTTGCTGTGTTGGACATCAGAGGTCTCTACAGAGAGGGAAGGGGGAGATGATTGGAAGAGGAAAGAGCAAGGAGCATTTGAAAGTGCATGATATTTTGGGGCGGGGGGAGAGGGTGCAGCCTGGCAATTCTTAGGGGTTACTCCCAACTCTACAATCAGGATTCATTCCTGGTAATGCTCAGGAATCACATGGGATGCTAAAGAGTACTACAACTCTGGCTCCAAATAACATGTTTTCTTGTTGTAGGTTATAGCTGTATGGATATTTGTTTTATAATAATTGAAATATATATGTCTTTACTGATTTTCTTAATGACATGCATTTTTATTTGACTTTTTTTTAATGGGTCACACCTGGCAGTGCTAAGGAGTTATTCCTGGCTCTGCATCAGAAATAGCTCCTGGGATGCCAGGACTTGAACCACTGTCCGTCCTGTATCTGCTGTGTGCAAGGCAAAAGCCTTACCGCAGTTCTATCTCTCCAGCCCCTTATTTGACATTTATAAAGAGATTTTTTTAATCTTTAAAACAGATTCTGTTTTCCCAAAATTTTTGGGAAGAAGAACACCCAGCAGTGCTTAGGTCACTCCTGGTCCTGTGCTCAGTCATGGATCACTCCTGGAAGTATTGGAGGTAGGAGGTCATATGTAGTGTTGAGGATCGAATCTGGTTAGTCCCATGCAAGGCTAGCACAATATCTCCTATACTATCTACCCATCCCAAAATATTGTTTTCTTTTTGGAAAGATGTAAGGACTTGGTCCACACCCCATACAGGGCTTACTCTTGACTCATTACTCAGGGAATCATATTCAACTCCAGGTTGTAAATCAGGGTTTGGTCACATGTAAGGCTAGAGCCCTAACCTCTAAGTATGCTGGTCTGAAAGAGACTTTAAACATTAAAAATCCTGCTGAATAATTTGAAAATACACATTTCAGGGCCTCACACTCAGACACTCTGATTGAGTGAACATCTAGGAAAATGAGGTATATACATTATGTTAATGATAACCTCAGAGGATCCCTTAACTAAGAATCTTATGAAGTAGACCAAACCTTTAAGCAAGACCTTAAAAGACAAATTTGCCTGCTTGAAAGTGCTTCATTAAGGAGTGAAGTTGGGAATGATTACTGCCTAATAGCACTCGCAGGCTTTGGGTCTTTTTCTTTGTGACAAACAGGGTGCTAGTAATATAGCATTAAATGTGTCTTTGCAGATCTGCTTTCCTTTGGCTATTTCTTTTTCTTTTTCTTTTTTTGTTTGTTTTTTGGGGGCCACACCCATTAGATGTTCAAAGGTTACTCCTGGCTAAGCGCTCAGAAATTGGCCCTGGCTTGGGGGGAACATACGGGACGCCGGGGAATTGAACCGCGGTCCCTCCTTGGCTAGCGCTTGCAAGGCAGACACCTTACCTCTAGCACCACCTCACTGGCCCCCTTTGGCGATTTCTTTTTTTGTTTTGTTTTGTTTTGTTTTTGGGCCACACCCAGCAGTGCTCAGAGGTTACTCCTGGCTGTCTGCTCAGAAATAGCTCCTGGCAGACACGGGGGACCATATGGGACACCGGGATTCGAACCAACCACCTTTGGTCCTGGATCGGCTGCTTGCAAGGCAAACGCTGATGTGCTATCTCTCCGGCCCCCCCTTTGGTGATTTCTTAACTATTTAAAAAAATTTATATCCGGCCCATTAGACACACTAATAGTCAAAATTCAGGCATGGGACAAGCTCCTGGGGTAGATAGACTGGAACCATGAGCAATTTTCTAGAATGTTTTAAATGAATGCATATTCCACTTATGAGTTTGCTACTTACCCACCATCATTATATTAGCTTAGTGATGACTGATTTGCATGGATGGAGCTAAATTATTTTCTTGTGCTCCTTTCTAATTAGAGATATTTTTGTGACATAAATTATTCAGCATGATATTCTTCAAGCTCTAATCCCAGTGGGATGGGATGACAAATTTGGTTGCAAAGTTGTTTTGGAATTCAGGGTATTAGAATGAGAAGGGGTGGCTATGCCCAGTGGTACTCAGGAATTATTTTTGACTGTTGGTCACTGAGAGTATTAAGGGAATTGTATGTGGTACTGGGAGTTGAGCCTCGGTCACCCTATGCAAGGCAAGTGCCATAACCCATGTATCATTTTGTTGGCCCTAACCTGATAGGTTTAATTGCCCCAATTATTACTTCTTTGAGAGGAAAGTAGAAGCCTGTCTGAAGTACAGGTGTGGGTGGGGTGGGGAGGAGGGAGATTTAGGACATTGGTGGTGGGAATGTTGCACTGGTGAAAGGGAGTGCTCTTTACATGACTGAAAAAATACAATTACAATCATATTTGTAATCACGGTGTTTAAATAAAGATAATTAAAAAATACATCCATTTATAAGAGCAGTGTAAATTTGAAAATCTGACAACAGTCTTGGCTCAAATTAATAGCATTGGGGCTAGGGCCAAAGAGATAGTACAATGGGAAGAGTGCTTGCCTTGCACATGACTGACCCAAGTTCAAGCCTTGGCACCATATATGGTCCCCTGAGCTCTATCAGGAATGATCACTGAGTGAAGAACCAGGAGTAAACCCTGCATACTGCTGTAGTTCAAAAAAAGAGCATGATGGCTCATAAAGTCTGATAAGAATATGAATTTATGCCATCAAGGTGGAAAGCAATTTTGACATATAACTATGTCAAACTTATATAAGCATATAAGCATGTCAAACCATGCTCTTTGACTAAGAAATCTCACTTTAAGATATAGTCCTTTTTAATTTAAATTTTTTAAATATAAAATACATTATTTAAAGATCACATATCACATAGTTGACATAATCTAATCATAATACATTTATTTCCAGTAAGTGGGAGTGAAATTATTTTAAAGGGAAAGAAAGAAGAAAGTAAAGAAGAGTGCAGCAACAAGAATATTGGTGAAAATTATTGTATTTAGCAATGAGGCCATTAAGTCATTGTCATTGTCAGAGATTTAGTAAACCCTTGTTGCTAGCTGATCATTCTGTTACTTCTTTTGTTTCTGAACATTGGGTGGCTTCAGATACACATTGGCATCTAAATTGGTGTGATTCTACAGAAATGAAAATATTTAAAAAAAATTGGAGCTTTTGCATGGCAATAAATGTGGCCTCAAGGTCCAGGAATTCAAAGCACTATTTCTGATACTGAAGCTTTCATGGGGTGTGCTTTTGGCTGCTAGGGCTTCCAGAAATACAAGAAGGTGAGGGGAGGGTATTTACACTCATTCTAAAAAATGTCGGTCCAAATATTAGCATGCCTGGAGTTTTGGTCAGATTGGTTTCTCTGCAGAGAGCTGTAGATGAGTGGTGAAGCAGAGCCATTGGTGAAGCAGCAATTGTGGCTTATGGGTACAGCTGGTGTGATTTGAGTAAGGGCAGAGACTTGGCTCATCCTCTTTTACCGAGATTCCCAGCTTTCAGCTGTGTGGCTGGTGTACCCGTAATTTTTCATGGCTTGGCTAATATCTCTTTTGAGAACAGAGTGAGCCAGGTTAAGGTATATTATTCAGGACAATTTTTACACATGTCCAAGGGCCAAGTATATTCACAGCAGCACTTATTACAATATTTTAGAATATGAAAATAATTTGCATTAGATCAACAGAGGAATTTATGAATAAAGGCTGTAAGTATATATCTGTAAAATAAGTAAAATTGATCTATATAATCTCCTAAAGAAGAATCTCAGAAATATTTATAAATATTAGGTTGAAGATGAATATGTACTTATATCTAGGTTAAAAAACTTGAAAATACAATATTATGTGGGAAGTTACCGTTGTGCAATGGAAGTCTATAAACACAATAACAGGTAAAAGATGTCCAAGAGATCACAGAATAAAGTCTCAGGGAACAAGAAAAGATGGCAAAATTACATGGCTTATTAAATCAAATAAAATCACAGCAAAAATAGCAAGGTGAAAGATATGAAGTATACTTACCACAAAGGTGGTTTCCCCAAGGCGAGGCTCACCCATTGCACTCTGGTGTGCTGACCCCTGCTATTTCCCCAAATGTGGGAAACTTGACTGCATAATTTGTGGTAGTGGGGACTGTGTTCGCACTCTCCAAGAAAAAAAAATAAAAAAAGAAAGATATGAGGTAGATAGACACAATGAAGAGAGGTTCTTGGCAGAATTGAAATATAACACTGCCTGAATCTTCAAACCAGGTACTCTTTCTTTTATAGATATGCTTGCAAGAACAAGAGTTAAGTATTTGAGCAAAGTAGACCAACAGTCAGAAGGTAACTGGAATTAAAATACATTCTTACTCCCTCAAACAGTTAAAGCATACTATGTAACCTGATGATAACTATGGATTTTATTTTGTACCTCTTGTATAGCAGATATCATAGTCATTGTTGGCCAAACTGATACTTTCTAAATAGTGAGTACCTCAGCTACCTCACAAATCTTCATTGTGTCATTAATATTTGATGGTTCAATGATCACATATGTTTTTATGTATTTAGTGTATAAAGACTTTCAGACATTTCTTCTTCTTAACACTCTTTTTGTATTATGCAAAAGGCATATTATGTATTATGTATATGTAATACATATATGTATTATGCTATAAGGCAAAGTTTTTGTCTCCTTACAAAGTTTTTGTCTGCTAACAATATTTCTATGTAGCAAATTTACTTGTTTTATCTAATAGATTTTACATTTTTGGTTTGTCTTATAAGTCATTCTTACCTTCATTTATTTCTAGGTGTACACTTTTCTCTAGTTTATTATGGCACAATCCTTTTTTTTTTCTTAAAAAATGCAAGATTTATTATGGTGGGTAGGATGGGGTGGTCAGCAGAGACCAGGAACCCAAGCCAAGCTGCTCAGGAGTGCAGTGCCTGCTATTTGTCTAGACGCCCATGATTCGGGATATACTTGACCCCACAGCCATCTGGAATGAAGTGCTGCTCAGCCACCATATCCTCAAACTTGACAACTGACTATTCTTAAATAATTCAGTGATACATGTATAAATGCATGTGTAATGTGTCTAAAATATAAATAAATACTTGGAAAGAGTAATCTCCAACTTTAAAAGTTGGCTAGCTATAGTAGAGTGAGAACAAGATGTGTAGTTAAAGATGAAATTCATAGGGTTTTAATGATATTGATCAATGTTTATATTAAATGGGTTATGAGTATGTATTTATTTTATTTCTTTTTAATAATTTTTATCATTTGAAATCTCCCCAAATAAATTTAATAGATGTATATGAAATAACAAAAACCTCATGTCTTATAATGTAATGGACCCTTGATACTTATTGTCTTTATTTTGATAAAGAAATTGACTAGGTTAACTGAATTAACATTTCATATTTCTATTACTGATACAAGCATATTTTTTCAACAAATTTTGTTGACAGCATACTATTTTCCAAAAAGACATTGCACTCTATTTACAAGGAAGATGAAAGGTCAAGCAAAACATACATTTTTCTTTTTTGTTGATTTATCCAGCTTTGCTCAGGGTTTACTCCTAGCAGAACTGGGGCAGTGGGACCATATGTGATGCCAGGGATAAGGGAAAGAACTTCAATCAGTTTTTGAAAGGGGAGTTCCCTACCCACTGGAGTATCTTTCTGGCCCCCATTTTCTGTACTCTTATTGGTAATTTAGATTCTTGAGAGTTTAGAACATTGAACATTATAATGGGGTTCTTATATTGCTTTGTGTCAGAAACTTGTGAAATCAATGTTTTAGAGAAAACGTTTTGTTGTGGAAAAGAGAAGTGCACTTAGGACTCAGGGAGAAGCACTATATTGATCTAAAGAACTAGATTCAAAGTCAGGTATCATCAGAAAGCCAAGTAACATCCACTTGCTTTCCACTTTGGGTTTCTTGCAGCAGATTTCTTTTCTTCTTCTATTTCTGCAAACGTACTCATGGTGTCAGTACGCCCAGCCCCAAACACTGTCGACCCACTCACGCACATCCTCTGGCAGAGAAACCAGGACAGACTTGAGTGAGAAGAGCATTTCTGGGTCAGTTCCAAATTCCCGTGGCAGAATCTCATCTGCCCAGCTTAGGCCAGGGAAATAATCTTTCCCTAATGTTTTGTGTGCTAACAGATAGTAGGGTAACACATTCCAAAACTCATTTTCTGTTTTCTAAGGAGAATAGTATTGTATCTATTGACCTCTAAAGTCATATTATTCTTATGGGCTCTATATATGAAATAGTAAAAACCCCATAAGGATTGTCTTATATTGCTAAGAATAACAAACTAGTTTCGTACCAGCTCCATTTCTCTGTTATACTTGTCTTTACCTCTGCTTTAAGAAGTGATGTGCCTCACCCAGGACATGTCCAGCCTGTTGGGTCCACTGCCTACTCCAGGCCTTTTTGTTTTTGTTTTTGTTTTTGGGTCACACCCGGCTGCGCTCAGGAGTTCCTCCTGGCTCTCTGCTCAGAAATCACTCCTGGCAGGCTCAGGAAGCCATATGGGATGCCAAGATTCGAACCATTGTCCTTCTGCATCTAAGGCAAACACCCTACCGCAGTGCTATATCTCAGGTCCCCTCCAGGCCTTTCTTGATGGTGATAGATGAAAAATCTAAAATGGAATAAATTTACTGCAGAAATTCTTTGTTAAAGGAGTCAGTCCAACAGGGGCCAAGTGGTCTCAGGTGCATTGGTGTTATAAAAAGGACAAAACTAAATATCCAAGCCAAAGTCAACAACGATGGAATCATGAGACACAAACTTTAACACTGAAAACTTAAAATGGGCCTGTTATGTTGGCAGGCTGGGGGTAGGGATGGTTGTACAGGGATACACTCAGGGAACTTTTATGGAGGGAGGTTGACACTAGTGGTGGAATTGGCCCTGAAGCATTGTATGTCTGAAACTCAACTATGAAGAACTTTGTAAATAACAATGGTTTCAATAAAAAATTTAGAAAAATTAAAATATTTTCAAAAATTAAGGAACCTGTTCAAAGTCAGGATGTGACTCTCTGATGTCATTGGCTCATTGGGATATGGGTCAGCAAGGCAAGTTCCAAGGTGAGTGGGCAGCTACTTGAGTCTGGGACCCTCTGGTCTACTCTGATTCTCTCAGAATATTAGGCTGGCAAAACCAGTTGAAAAATGCATGTCTGAGTCTATTTCTTGATTCAGATGTGTGAAGGAAACACATAACTTTATTATTCTATTTTTGTCTAGTTAAAGACAGAGACAGATGCCCCAAAGGCATATAAACTCCATGAGAAATTCTCATTCTTGGGTGGTACATCCTTGGAAGCAAAATTTAAAGACAAATAGGTCACTCCTTTTAAATGTTCTGGAGGAATGTTGGGAAGAAAAAAAAAAACAGAAGTTTACTGTAAACAAATAAATTAAGGAAAAATAAAATCAGGGATGATGTTGGGGAAAACTAATTTTTTTTTGTTTTGGTGACATATCTGGCTTGTTCTCAGAATGACCCCTGGCTCTGTGCTCAGGAATCACTCCTGGCGGTGGATTTAGTTGGGCTGCACCTTTGCAAGGTAAAATGTCTTATCCCACTTTACTATCTCTCTGAACCCCAGATTTTTTTTGTTTGTTCTTTGGGCCACACCTGATAGTGCTAAGGGGTTACTCCTGGTTCTGCACTCAAAAATTGCTCTTACCAGGCTCTGAAGACCATATGGGATGCTGGAAGTCAAACCCTGGTCTGTCCCAAGTCTGCTGTGTGCAAGGCAAATGCCCTATCATTAAGCTAACACTCTGGCCCCTGACCCCAGAATTTTTAAAAAATAAAAGAAGTAACTGTTGATAGAATGTAAGTTATTATTATTATTATTATTATTATTATTATTATTATTATTTTGGTTTTTTGGGCCATACCCGTTTGATGCTCAGGGGTTACTCCTGGCTAAGCGCTCAGAAATTGCCCCTGGCTTGGGGGACCATATGGGACACTGGGGGGATAGAACCGCTGTCCTTCCTTGGCTGGCACTTGCAAGGCAGACACTTTACCTCTAGTGCCACCTCGCTGGCCCCAGTTATTATTATTTTTAAAGTTCCAAATACTTTATGTTTAGTAGCCCTTTAAGCATACTAAGAAACTTGCAATCCTTTTAGAAATTTTCTCACTGGAGGTGTTTTAAAATATTCCATATTTAATATGGTTTTGTGAATCAGAGTAAATAATCAGAGTAAACAGATTGTAATATCAATACAACAGATCAATTCTTTTTAAAAGTAAATTTAATTAATTCAGCATAAGATTCCATTTGAATCACAGTTACAAACTTGTCCATGATTGAGTTTCAGTCATACAATGTCCAACACCATTAAGCAGCACACATTTACCACCATTAAAATCTCCAGTTTCCTTCCCATCCTCTTGTCCCTGCCTTTATGGCAGACATGTTTTCTCTCTCTCTCTCTGTCTCTGTCTCTGTTTCTCTCTCTGTTTTCCTTTTACACAATGTGTTATGAAGGGATATATATATATATATCACTTTATTACAGTTCACTACCCAATTCTTGTCCAGAGTGATCAGTTCCAACTATAGTCATCATGGTCCCTTCTCTGCCCTAACTGTACTCCCCTCCTTTTTGTGGCAAGCTTCCTACCATGGACTCCCTATTCCTGGCACTCATCTCTGTTGTCTTTGGGAATTGCTACCATATTAGATTTTTATGTATCCCATCATGAGTACAATAATTGTGTCTTTCCATCTCCTTCTGACTCATTTTACTCAGCATAATACTCTCCATATCTGATCCTGTATAAACTTCATAACTTCATTTTTTTTACAACTGCATGGTATTCCATTGTGTGATGTACCACAGCTTCTTTATCCACTATCTACACCAGATCAATTTAGGACAGGTTTTTATGATAAATTTAATTTCAACTCTAATGTTTCACTGCCAAAAAACTATGAAGAAATTATTGTAAATATTTATTTATTCAAGCACAGAGAACATACTGGTTAATAAGATGGACTCGGTCTTTTGTTTGTTTGCTTGTTTTTGGAGTCACACCTGGTGATGCTCAGGGGTTACTCTTGGCTATGAGCTCAAAAATTGCTCCTGGTTTGGGGGACCATATGGGAAACCGGGGGATTGAACCGAGGTCTGTCCTAGGTTAGCCGCATGCAAGGCAAATACCCTATTGCTTGCACCACCACTCTGGCCCCTGAACTTGGTCTTAACACATTTCTATCTGTGCCTTTAGTTAAGCAGGAAAATATCATAACCTTCTAATTTTTGCATGGAACCCAAGATCAATAATTCCAAACTTCTATTTTCCAAATGTGTAAACTGAGGTCCAAAATGTTGCCTGAATTAAATTATCAGCTTAGAAGAAACATTTCTAATAGACCCTTCTAATATGCCCAAATTATATTCCATCTAACAAATGCAAAATTAATCCACTTCAAAGCACTCTTTATAGACTTGAAACATTCCTAAGTTTGGTTTGGAAAGGAAACAGGAAATAAAACTTTTTTTATTCCACAAGGTCCAAATTTCAATATCAAATCCAATTTTTTTCAGGACGTGTTAGCCATATGATTTCGGTTTCTATCAAAAACAGTCATATCGTGTGATCCTGCCCATCTGTTTAGGATATGTAGACACACCAGGAAACCTAGAATAATGGGAACTCAGAACTATTATTGGTATGAGAGGTTATTGGTCCCAGAAGATCTACCTCAATTCCAATTTCAAGTAGACTTTCTTAGGTAGACTGTTGGGATTTCACACCTACCTGTGCTCTGGGCTTCACATGGTAAAGGTGTGTCCTTTGCTTCTCTGACCTGCAATTTTACTGCACCATTAGTACAAAGCCTCCCACTCTCGAGGATATTATGACAATTGCTGAATAGCTGTTATAAAGAATTCTGAGCAATTCAAAAGAAGGATGCTGCAATGCTACCCTAAGTCATCATACACCCACAGGTACCATTCTTTTTATATATATACTCTTAATATGCTAATAGAAAAGGGCATTCCTCAGGGTACATTTAAATGTCTGTGGATTTTATTCCATTTGTTTTTCATTTGAACTTCTAAATTGATTATTATTTTCAGGATATTAACCTGACATTAAAAGGGAAACTATCATCAGTTTTAAAATATCTGTCATCATGTTTGAGGGGTGGAAAGAAAAAAAGGATTTGGATCTCTAGAGGCCTCCTGTCTGGGAATCTATGACTAAATGAATTGCATTGTGATTTCCTTCCTGACTCTGGGCCACTTGTCCCGGGATTCGGGTATGCTGAAAACATAAAACCCTTGTTTGTGAATCTCATAGATTCACATGGATGGCTTAAATTAAAATCTCAAAATTTGAAAAAAAAAAAGAAAAAAAAGAGGAAAAGGGCACAACTAAGCACAGCTAATGAGTGTGAACATGTGACAGCATGGAAGCTGTCAGAAGTGAAATCTTCATAAATGAGATTTATCCTGTTCTCTGTGTTCTTTCATGTTTTTGTTTATTTAAATGGCAGGTTAGTGTAGATGTAGTTCACATAGTCACTAAGTTGTGCAATCTTCAGCACTAGTTCTACTAGATTTTTGTCACCCTAAAATGGCATTATCTCCCAGTTTTTAGCAGTCATATGAATATTAGTGCACAAATTTTATGTGGACATTTATTTTTGATCTTCCAGTAGATATATCTGTGAGCATAATTTTTGGGCTATATCATAATTCATTTTAATGTTTTATTTATTTAATGTTTAAATTTTATTTAGTCACCATGGTTTATAATATTGTTAATTATAGGTTAGGGCTGGAGTGATTAGTACCTCAAGTAAGGCATTTGCCTTACTCTGAACCAGGTTCAATCTTCAGCACTCCTTATGGTCATTTGAGCCTCACCAAGAGTAAACCCTAAGTGCTAGGACTGAATCCTGATCACCACCAGTTATGTCCCCAAAGCAAAACAAACCAATTCATTCATGCATAGGATGTTCTATCCCCCCACCAAAATGTCTTATTCCCTCCGGTCTCAGGACTGTTCTCTGTAAGAGCACTCCCTTCCCTGTTTTTCCTATATGCTCAATTCCTTCTTGGTAAGCTCAGTTCTTTAGACGGGAAGAACATGAGATCTTCTCTCCAATTCTGATTAGCTTTTTAAGGAGCTACCAGGTTATCTTCCAAGTGGCTGCATCCTTTGACATGAGCATAAAAGAAAGTTCAGAACTCTCCACATCCCTTCTAGCTCTTGTTACTGTTTAAATCTTTCACAGTTGCTTTACTAGTGGATAGGAAGTACTTGAGTCCATTATAGTTTTTATTTGCCTTTCCCAAAAGACTAATGACATTGACCATCTTTTTTATGTTGTTTTTGCTATATATAGTGTGTGTTTGTGTAATATCTTTTAAAATATAAAATAAGATATATTTTATATACTTATATATAAAGTATATTCATATATAATAAAATATATATAAAATAAATATCTAGTTGAGCTATTTGAGCTTGTTACCTAATTTTTCCATTGGAGGGGTACTAAATAGTGCTCAGGGGATTTACAGGCCACCAGTCACCTTTGTGAGCCTGAGAAGGGCATACGCTGCTAGGCGTTGAACTTGGGACCTTGCACATGCAGGCTTCCTCCCCTGATCCCTGAGCTATGCCCCAGCCCCACCTATTCCTTTTCCCTCTTTTTAACTTTATTATTTCTCCTCTTCTTGTTCAATTTGAAGTTTTTTTATATTCTGAGAAGAGTCTATTATCAAGTAGAGAGATTACAACTTTTTTTTATACCATTGTAGGAGGATTCTTTGTTCATTTCCTTGAAATGAAGCAGAAAAGTTTATAATTCTAATTATTTCCAGTTTATTTTCTTTTATTGCTGGTGTTTGTGCCTTGGTATCACATTAAAAAATCGTTGCCTCATAATAATTTTCAGACACAAAAGAGAAAAGAGCTGGACAGCTTGTCTCATGAAGCTCACCGCAAACAGGGATGAGTTTAGTTAGAGAAATAACTACGTTTTGAACTATCCTAATAATGAGAATGTACGAGGGAAATAGAAAGCCTGTCTAGAGTACATGCGGGGGTCGGGTGGGGAGGAGGGAGATTTGGGACATTGGTGATGGGAATGTTGCACTGGTGATGGGTGGTGGTCTTTACATGACTGGAACCCAAACACAATCATGTATGTAATAAAGTTGGTTAAATAAAAAAAAATCGTTGCCTCATCCAAACTCACACAAATTTTTTTTTCTTCTTTTTTTTTAACACCACCCATCACCAGTGCAACATTCCCATCACCAATGTCCCAAGTCTCCCTCCTCCCCACCCGACCCCCGCCTGTAATCTAAACAGGTTCTCAATTTCCCTCATACATTCTCATTATTAGGACAGTTCAAAATGTAGTTATTTATCCAACTAAACTCATCACTCTTTGTGATGAGCTTCCTGAGGTGAGCTGGAACTTCCAGCTCTTTTCTCTTTTGTGTCTGAAAGTTATTATTGCAAGAATGTCTTTCATTTTTCTTAAAACCCATAAAGGTGTGAGACCATTCTGCGTTTTTCTCTCTCTCTCTGACTTATTTCACTCAGCATAATAGATTCCGTGTACATCCATGTATAGGAAAATTTCATGACTTCATCTCTCCTGACAGCTGCATAAACTCACACAAATTTGTTCTTCTATTTTCTTAAGTTTTATAGTATTAACTATTCCATTTTGATTCATTGAATTATTATTCTATATCACACACATGCAAAATACAAGGTTATTCACTGAGTTGTCATGGACAATTCCATTGATTATAAATGAGAGGAGAAGAACCATTCTTCTCCACTGGTCTATATGTCTACACATCATGTCACTCTCACATTGTCTTGACTATGATAGTTTTGTCCTAAGTTTTTTTCCTGTTTGTTTTACTCCTCCCTACCCTTGCTCCAGCCCAGGTTGTGGTAGCTGTTGTAATACTCTAGTTGTAGACTCCATTGGGCTTCCTGTGGTGGCCTTGGGTTTGCTCACAGGCAGACTCCTGGGTTCGATGCTCAATCATCTGTAGCTGTGATGCTCAGTGTGGCATTACACACTTTAGTTATTGAGCTTGCACACACTTATTGTGTGTCTGCTTGCATTCACTGCTATTACCTCAGGATCCCAGAAAGCAGAGCTTCTGAGACCACTTTTGGGGGAAGGTAGACCACCTGGTGAAGCTCAGGGCTTAATTCTGGCTCTGCACTCAAGGATCACTTTTGGTGATATGTGATGTGAGAGATGAACATAGCTTGGCCAGCCACATGTAAGACAAACATCCTATCTTCTGGACTATTGCTCCCAAACTTTTGGGACCATTCTTGGTGCATAAGGAGTACTGCCAAGGTTGAATTTATGACCTCATCCATGCTAGACAGGCACTTTTGGACATCAACCCAACCCCCTGTGTCTGTAGTAAGTTTTGAAGTAGAGGGATATGATAGATATGAGTCTATTTCTGCAGATAAAAAGTCATTTGGAGGAGCCGGAGTGGTGACGCAAGCGGTAAAGCATCTGCCTTGCCCGCGCTAGCCTAGAACAGACCAACGTTCGATCACCCCAGCATTCCATATGGTCTCTCAAGCCAGGAGTGATTTCTTTTTTTTTTTTTGTTTTTGTTTTTTTTTTGGGCCACACCCGGTAACGCTCAGAGGTTACTCCTGGCTATGCGCTCAGAAGTTGCTCCTGGCTTGGGGGACCATATGGGTCGCCGGGGGATCAAACCGTGGTCCATGCCTGCACCTTACCTCTAATGCCACCGCCCGGCCCCACTTTCTTTGTTTTTTGTTTTTGTTTTTGTTTTGTTTTGTTATTTTTTTGAGGAATAATTTCTGAGCTCATAGCCAGGAGTAACTAACTCCTGAGCATCGCTGGGTATGGCCCAAAACCCCCACAAAAAGTCATTTAAAATTGTGATTAGGTAACATGATATGTTTAACATTAAGTCCAAATCTTTAATTTCTTGGAATAGTATTTTAGAATTCTCATTGTATAAATAATTTCTATACTATATGTTTTTATTTTATTCTTTCCTAATGTCTCTATAAAGTGTAAATAAAATTATTTTCTTATTTTATTTTCTCATTTTTTATCAAGTGATGTATTTACATATTTGCATACTTATATGTTGGTCTTGTGGGTATAATCTTCAAACTTGTTGGTTTTAATATATTTAATATATTCTTTAAAATTTTCTTTATGTAAAATAAAATCATATATAAATGAAATCATTTGCCTCTTTATTTTTCACTCAATGTGCCTTTTGTTTTGTTTGGGGTATTTTTATGACTAATTATTCTGTCACTATCCATTATAGGATCGAACAGATATGGTAAAAGTAATATTCTGGTCTTTTTCCTAATAGTAGTGGTAAAGCTAGACTAACTTTTCAACAGTCCTCTTTTTCTTGGCTTACCGTGTTTCCCCAGCATCTTTCCTTGCATAAAGTATACAGCTGCTCCTGATAAGTAAATCTAATAACTTCTTTTTCTCTTTCCTAAGCTTGTAGGTACCTTTGTGCAGGATTTCTAATGGTGTACTGGTTATGGGCATTATATAAAATATGCTGTAGGAAATGTCAAGCTATCAACTGTACAAAATCATCTCAACAAACTTCTAAGAAGAAAAGACATTGTAAGGTATAAGAGAGTTTAGTTCTCAGGAGAACTAGAAAATTAGGACTTTGTCTACATCCTGGAAAAAGAAAGGCTGATTTGACATAAATAATAATGATATAGACACCTCAGTTTAAAGAGTATGAACTGCCAGGTGATAAGTGGCCCCTTTAAGAAATGTGAGGCACAAGAGCCAGTGCAGTACTTGCCACCATACTGGGTTATTCTCAACCCAAGTGAAAACAGTTCCTGCCAAGAAAGAGTATGGCAGGATTAAGTGAATAGCTTTAGGGATTGTTCTCTAACTTTCCAGAGACTATAGACTTACCATTTTCCCTGGCAACTAGTATTTATCTTTAATGCTCACTTTTGAATACTTGCTTTTAATTTGGTGTGATGCCAAGGAACCAAATCAGTACTGTCTTTGGCTACCTTTACCTTAGAAGAGAAGTGCACATCTCTCATTTTCTGGAGCTGACTCCACATATATTCCAGATTGGACTCTACTTAACTTTGCTTTATGTATGATAATTACAGTCAGAAGAGTAAACATTAAAGAAAAGCAATTGAATTTTTTTTCTTGTGTTTTCAATGCCAATTTACAATTCAACTCTTCTCTTTGAATTGAGAAATAGTCTTGCTCTCTCTAAGGGAAGAAATTTATTCTTTGTTTTCTATCAACTCCCAATGCTTTAGGGAAGACATAAAGATTAGAGAAATAGCTGTAAGATAACAAAGAATTGATATTTGAGGAAATCACTGGGATGGTAGAGCACATGCCTAACACAGGCAAAGCCCTGAATTTGATTCCAGGCACCACGCACCTCCTCCCTACCACCTAGTACTTCTGGGAGTGGCCCTTGTAGCCCTTGAGCTCTATCAGTGTTGACTTTTGTTTATTTTAATAAAAAGGGAGCTAGTGACATGATACAGGTAGCCAAGTGCATGCACCTGACCTAGAGTTCATCCCAGTATCACATTTTATTATATTCCAAGCAACATCAGGTTTGACCCCAGAGTCCCAAGCACTGTTAGGGTAGCCCTGGTGATCTCCAGCACCATTGTGGTGGTCCCATCACTGAACCACCAATCCAACTGAGTTGTGAGCTGAGTGTGTTAGAGTGAGCCCAATGCATTTGAGCATCACTCAACCACTATTTGTGACAAGCTTCCTTCCATTTACAGGTATTCCCAACTCTCATATCTATTGTGTCTGGATATTATATCATGCTATCTTTTTTTGTATATCCCACAAATGAGTGTAATCATTTTATCATTTTTTGATTGCTGGGACCATATTGCACCCCATCCCTAATCAGATCTTCCAAGTTTGCCCCTATTGCTGCTGTACCACTGCACCAGAAAGCACTGTATCAAGCTCTGAACTATCGCACAGCTGATCCAAATATCACTGGGATTAGTTCCCAACTACTTGAGCACTGGTTTGGAGGGGAATAAAACCAACAAAACTAAGAATATCTCTTTATAAAAATCGTAAACATTTTTTATTATAAGCATTTTTATTGAACTAAGGTTATTCATGGTGCAGTTTCAGGCACATAAGCCTCCCAACTCATCCTTTTACCAGTGTCTACTTCCCAAGAATTTCAGGAGAAAGATTGTTCCATTTCGTTACTAGATAATACAATTCAAGTCTTGAATTTCAGCTACTAAAGGACAGTAATGAATGCCATAATAAAAGCCTGAAAAATGGAAATGATTAAGGAAATGATGGTGAAACTCTAAAAACCATTTTCAAGATTCAATCAGAAGAAATAGTTGCTAAAAACGTTATAGCATAGTCATGGTGATGAAGATAAAGATGATGGCTGCAACCAGAGAAATTGTTTGATTCCCAAATGCATTCCTAAGAAAAATGATGCTCTAGCCAAAAGAAAATATCAAAACTTTTTGTTATATATAAAAAGGTAAGCTCTTATTCTTTAAGGCAATTTGCATTTGTGGGTTTCTTCTGAGTAAATTCTCTAGAGTAATGTTAAGGTCTCTTAGTTTGAGTCTGTAGAGAGTACAGAGAGGGTAATAGCAAGAAATGAAAATTATACTCTGAAATTCAGTGGGTAGATGAAAAGTCCGTGCAGTGAAATCATTTTTTGCTCAGTAAATATTCCTAATTTCTTTGATAAATTACATTTGAGGATATGCTAGGGGATGGGATATAATGAGGTATGAATGGAGGGAGATTCTGGTATCCTTACAGCTAAATTATCTATGGTCAATTTACTTATGGCAATACAGACAATTATATACATTGGGAAAATGACAGTCACTTCAACAAAGATTATTGGTGAAATTGGACAGCCACATGCAAAAGTAAATATCTTATATCATATCAAAAGCTCAAGTTAAAAGGTACCAAAGATATGAACATTAAGACTCGAGACCATGCAACTCTTGGAAGAAAGCGTAGAAAGTGAGGTTCCTGACATTACTCTTAGCAATTATTTTTTTAAATGATATTTTTCTTAAATCTGGCATAAGGGGCCAGAGTGATAATACAATGGGGAGGATGTATATCTTACATTGGGGCCCACCTAGGTTCGATCTTTGGCATCTCACGTGATCCTCCAAGCACCACTAGGAATGATCCCTGAGTTCAGAGCCAGGAGTAAGCCCTTAGCACTACCAGGTGTGTCCCCAAAACAAAACAAACAAACAAACAAACAAAAAAAACCAACCAATCAAAAAAATTTCTCACTTACAAGCAAAGATTATAAAATAAGAAATAAACATGGGACTATATCAAGCTAAAGAACTTCACAAACTTTTTCAAAATGTGTGACTTATATAACTCAATAGAAAAATAATTTAATTTAAAAATAGGTAGACACATGAAATACAACTATGAAAGACTTGTAATTCACGTTGGTCTCAATAAAAATTATTTTAAAAATAGGTAGATAATCTGAATAGTCATTTCAAATAATAAAATAATTTATTTTTTATATCATTTTATTTTGATCGTAGTGGCTTACATATTGTTGACAATAATATTATAGGTACATATTTACATAGAATCAGGGGGGTTACCATCACCGATTTGTCCTCCCTACACCTCTGTGTTCGTCCTACCTCCCATATCCTCCTCCCTCACACCCAGGGCTGCGAGAATATGTGGTCCCCTCTGTTCCTAGCTTACTACTTAGTAGTCTTGGTCTTGGTGCCTCCCATATTTCCCCCTCTAACTGGGAGGCAGGACTAGATAGTTCAAGTTATGTGGTTTTATTTGAAGAAGAGAAAAGTAATAAACTGGGGTAAAAGTCTAATACGCCGAAAATGAGCGGAATCCTTCTAGAGGCTCTCATCATCAGTTTGAGAGACAAAGGAGAAAAAGAAGGTGAAACACCCCAACAGTACAAAAAGAAGTGTCAAATATCCAGTGAGCACTCCAGTGATAACCATAGGCACCACAAAAAAAGCCATGGTCTTGAGTTAAAAAACATGGCAGAGCACCTAAAGAAAGAAAAGAAAAAAATAAAAAATAAATAAAAAATATAAATATAAATGGGGACAACAACTTCAATAACCACACCAAAACAAAGAAATCGTCAAAAAGTAGATAGGTAAATAAAACTAAAAAATATAATGATAAATGAAGAAAAAATATATAAAAAATAAAAATGTTTTGTGCTTTTTGCCTTTTTTTCCCCTCCTGCACTGGCACAGTAAATATTGGGGTCATTCGAAAAGGAATTCACTTGGCCTAAATGCTATGGGGTTTCTCCATCCTTGAAGTATATTGTCATGGGATTAACTATAGACTCCATTCAGGTTCATTTACTCTCCCGGTGGTGCTTTCCTGGTGTTTGGAAGACTTCTGCTCTGTCCTGGGTGATGAAAATAAGACCGCTGTATCTAGAGATCTCAGTATCTGCACAGGTTCAGGAGTGGGACTTTCTTTGTGGTTCTAGAAGTTCTGTTCCCTCAGTGTCATTTTAATCCATCTTCTGTGGTTGGTGGTCTTGGTCTTTGCACTGATCCTAGGTTTCCATCCTTTCTTTCATTGTATTTCCAGAAGCCCCATTCCGTTGCAATTGTCTCTGCCAGACCTTTGGAACTGGGGATCATGGTTGTTGTGCAGGTCGTAGTTCAAACCCTAGACTAGGGCGTTTTTATTGGTCTCAAGATATATTCAGTCCGGTCATGGTTCTAGCAGCCAGTCATCTGTAAATCGCGATCTTGGCTTTTGGACCGAACAAAGAGTGACAAGTCTTCTGATTTTGTCTTATCGTTAGCTGGTGAGGTAGGATAACCTGTTCTTAGGTCAAGTTGTTTCCCATTTTCCTTGTTGTTAGGATATCATATTATAGCTGGCACTAGTTGGTGGCCCAGCGGTATTAAGGATGTCCCACATGGGATTTGTTTCCTGTAGCTGTTGTGAAGAACTGTGTCGATTCTATGTCTGGGATCCAGGGTTTAAGGCTGGACAGATGGTGAAAATAATTTATTTCATTGCACATGACAAGACACTCATCATCAGTAATACATAGAAATTAACTTTGGAATTACCAAGGCAAATATTTCTCTCCTTACATTGGTGAGAATGGCAATTGTTAAAAATATAAAAAAATAATAGGTATTTCTGGAGATATAGAAATGGAGAAAAGAGAGCAATTATGCAATGTTGGGAATTTATTGGTATAGCCATTATAAAAATAGTATAAATGTATCTTGATATATTAAAAATAGCAGCACCATAAAAATAAAGCAAGTCTACATCTAGGTATTTACCTAAAGGAAATAAAATATAACCTAGAAAAGATACTTATATCTGTTTGTTGTAACCATTTTTAAAATGCCCTATTTATTGACATTATCACATTATATTTTCCATAGTTGTGCTACCTAATATTTAGACATACCTATTAACTGTGTCAATTTTTTTGCTGTGGATTTTTGCCATTTTTAACATCTAAAACCAAGGTCAATATCTATTATGTCCTTATGCTAAATACCACTTGACAGTGACCTTTTTCTTCTTTACTTTCTTACCTTCCTCACCTTGAACATGCTTATTTGACTCATGATTTAGTATCTGGGTGCATGTCCTGCCACTGGGGCTCTTGATGCCTTGGTATCTTATCTCAAGGTCCTTCTATGAGTTCAGCCCAACTAGTCAGACTGCAGGATTTGAGTGGTTGGTTTCTGCTCCCATTCCTGCTCACTGCATTTTGGCAACAGAAGTTCCAAGATGGCAGGGACTCTGTGTCATGACATTACACCACCATTTTTCATAAGATCAATAGTAACAATATTGAGTCATAGGCAGAGAAGAAAGAGATCAGGGATAACAAGATGAAGGATGAAGTTGAGAAAAGAGAGAGAGTGTAAACTTTGAAAAAAAGACTGCCCGTTCCTTGTAAATGTAAGAGTGCTCTAAATTGCAGCTTACTGCCTATGGTACTCTGGCACTAGAAAACCAAGCCAACATGAGACCTTTTTAGGCAGGAGTGAATTATAAAATGTGTCACAAAATTCCCTTTCAAGAATAAAAGCTCTGATTCTAGCACAGTTCTCAGCCTCCTATGAATTGCTGGGACTAAAGAGAGGTGCCTTATCTTTCGTCAGACAACTTTCTGAAGCACCTTATACCCAATGACTAGTCAAGTATGAAGGTTGTGCTCTTTACCATAACAAGAGCCTTCCCTGAAGATGAGTTCAGCTTCAGAGATCACTGTGGCAGCAGCTGAGGCTTTCTGGAGACTGTTACAGTCTAGCTTCTCCATCAATTACTGGATTCCTTCTGCTGTTAGTCATGCAGGAACACTGCCTACTGCTCTCTGCACATGAGTCTCATTTCAATCTAACTCTACTCCCTAGGGAACCAAACCTATCTGACTGCATATGAGCCACTCTAAAGGACATGTGTGACATTTTCAGCAAGACATTGAAAGTACAGGCAGCAAAAGAAAAGATAGATGAATTTGAACAACATAAGGCTTAAAGGTGTGAGAAGGCAGGGATACTATTAATGGCAATCAAAGGCAATACTTGGGATAGGAGAAAATAGTTGCTAATTATGTATTTGCTAAAAAAAATTACCATTGAGACTCTAGAAGGAATTCCTACAGCTTAAGAACAATATTAATGAACAGATGACTTAAATATACATTTTTCCAAAGAAATGCAGATGGCCATAAAGTCTTTAAAAAGATATTCATCACCACTGATCAGTATGAAAGTGCAAATCAAAACTGCAATGAAATACCACTTCACACCCATGGGGATAGCAGTTATTTTTAAAAAGCAAACTGATTGGAAACAAAAGAATGGGAATCCTTGCATGTTGCTGCTGGATATATAAAAATGGAACACCAATATGGAAAACTGTAAGGAAATTCTTCAAGAATTCAAAATAAAAATACTGTATGAATCAGTATTGCACATATACTCAATTGAAATGAAAATGGACTCAAGTAGACATCTGCACTCTTTTATACCCATGTCCATAGCAGTATTGTCCACAATATGGAGACAATTGAAATGCCCATCAGTGATAAAAAAAATGTACTAAAAGTGTATGTAGTCTATGCAGACAATTACATTTTATTCAACCATACAAAGGAATCACATTCTGGTTCATGCTGCAACCAAGGTGAACCCAGAAAATATTACAATGAGTGAGAAAATTATTTGCAAAATGACAAATAGTGTATGGGGTCATTTATATGAGGCACCTAAAGTAGCCAAACTCACTGAAAATAGAAGTTGTGACCAGGCTGGAAAGACAAATGGGGCATGAAAGACTAGAGGCAGCCAAAGAAGACCCCAGTAAACATAATCTCTTCAGGGCTCATCACAAAGGTAGGATGTCTCCACCCACAAAGGATGGAGCAAGAAGAGTGCAGCCACTCCACTTCACTCTGGGGCCAAACGAATCTTCTAGCCATTAAACCCCACCACAACACGAAGTAAAAATCACATTACAACCATATCAATGGGGAAACAACACAGGACAACAGCATGCATAAAGAATGAAGATGGCAGCTCTGATGACCTGAAAACTGCCAACCACCTAATTAGCCTCTCAGATAAGGAGTTTAGAAAAGAAATAAGGAGGGTGTTCATAGAACTCAAAGAAAGCATAGGTAGAATTAAACAAACCATAAATAAGAATAAAGAGGATATGAAGATAGAAATCAGAAAAATTCCAACTAAAATAACAGGTTTGAAAAACTCAGTAGATGAAATGGAAAACCTCTCCAACAGAGTAACAGCAACTGAGGATAGAATCAGTGAGCTGGACGATGAGAAGCATAACAACTCCATACAGGAGAAGAGACTGGAAAAGAGTCTTAAAACAAATGATCAGACAATAGAAGTTCTCAAACAATGTGAAAAATTAAAATAGAAGTTGACAGAAAATAAACAGTTTCTATTTCAACAGAAACAACATAAGAATCATTTAAGTCTCAGAGACCCAGGAAGAAAATCCTTAGGAAAAATCAACAGTCAAGAACATCATTACAGAGAAACTCCCAGAGCAAAAGAGTGTATACAACCAAATCCTGCATGCCTGAAGAGTCCCAGCTAGAGGAGACCTGAAGAAAAGCACCCCAAGACACATCCTAGTCACAATGGTGAATCCCATAGATAGGGATACAATACTGAAAACAGCAAGATCAAAAAGGAAAATTACATTCAAAAGAGCATCCTTAAGATTTATAGCAGACCTGTCACAAAAAACTCTCAAGGCCAGAAGGCAGTGGTGGGATATAGTGACAAAGCTCAATGAAATGAATGCTTCACCTAAATATTGCACCGAACCAGACTCACTTTCAGGTTTGAAAGACATATACATAGTTTTATGAATAAACAACAGCTCAGAAACTTTACAGATTCAAAATCAGCCTTAAAAAAAAAAGAGGGACTGGAAAGATAGAACAGTGGTAGGACATTTGCCTTTCACACAGTTGACCCAGGACTGACTTTGGTTCGAATCCCTGCACCCCCATATGGTTCCCAGAGCCAACCAGGAGTGATTTCTAATCAGTAGAACCAGAAGTAACCCCTGAACACCGCCATGTGTGACCAAAAAAAAAAAACAAACCTGAAAGGTCTACTTTAAGACAAGACAGACCAACAGAAACACCAAACTTCAACACAAAGATGACACTAAATTCCATGACAATTATCTCTCTCAACATTTAGTCACTGGACTAAATGCACCTGTTAAGAGACACAGAATGGCAAAGTGTATCAAAAAGCCTAATTCAACATTTTGCTGCCTACAAGAAACACATCTGAATAGTCAGAACAAACATAGATTCAAAATCAAAGGCTGGAGGGACTGAAAAGCTAGAGTTTCAGTACATTAAAAAAGAAGTACTGTGGGGCCGGAGAGATAGCATGGAGGTAAGGCATTTGCCTTTCGTGCAGAAGGTCATTGGTTGGAATCCCAGCATCCCATATGGTCCTCCGAGTCTGCCAGGAGCGATTTCTGAGCTTGGAGCCAGGAGTAACCCCTGAGCACTGCCGGTGGTGACCCAAAAACCAAAATAAAAAAAAGTATTGTGTGATGTTTGTACAATAATGTGAGTGCACTTAGTGTTCCTTGACAATGATTAAACTTATCTAAGTTTTCCAAGACATTTTATCCCAATAAGAAATTAAGAAAATACAGTAGTGCTAGTTCCTTTTCCTTTTTTTGTCTTTTGTTTATTTTGTTTGTTTTGTTTTTGGACCATACACAGTGTGTGCTCAGAAATCACCCTGGCTGTTTCAGAAGGCCACATTGGATGCTAGGGATTGAACTCATGTTGACTGCATGCAAAGCAAGCTGTATACTCATACTGCTGTAGTATCACTCTGGCCCTTTTTGCTACCTTCTGAAGGTTCCATGATTATAAAGAATGACTGAGGCCAAATTTGCATTGATATGATTTCAGAAGCTAGATTTGATCAGTTCAAAGTTTCAGCTGCTTGTTAGATCCACTTTGGGAAATTTTTGAAAACATGTCGCCTCATTACAATTCTACTGAGTTATATGTAATTGTCTAGGGACCCAGGCTTCGGTGTTGAAAAAAGCTCCTGATGACTCCATTATGCAAAAACAACTGAGATAGATAGGGGGAGAGGAACCCTGATCTGTACCTCACCACCCACTTGTTATTGCCCTTGAGTATTTAGCTGCCTGTTCTTTCTCTCCTCAATGTTCCTACCACGTGGTCCTACATACACCCAAGCTACTGCTGAACTGAATAAATCACTTATATCTTCTTGTCAGACCTTGTCTGACTTTTGTCCCTTTGCTCATGTTTTCTCCGACGTAATCCTCCTCCTCAAATTTTAGCCCTGGCCTAACCCTTCTTTGAGAAACTGCCCCTAGCAATCCTTATTGGGCTGTGCAAGTCCTTTCTCTGAAATAAAGAAGTGCTTCCTGTGTAAGCCCCATAGACTACTACCTTCAAAGAGCTAGAACATTCTGCTTCACAGTGCTGGATCTGGTCTTTACACTGACTTTCTGATGATGTGAAGTAAGATGTCAAAGAAGTTATCAATAGATATTAGAACAACAAATAGATTTCCTTTATAGAAGATAATCCATCCCATAATCACTACAATTTTTGTTCATTTCTTTGCATGGCTTGGAGCTATGCTCAGGGATCAGAGTTGGCAGGTTTTGGGAGACCATATGTAGTACCATGGATTGAACCAAGGTTGGGTACATACAAGGCAAGTTGCTTAATCACTGTATTATATCTCTGTCTCACAACCACTATAATTTTTAAAGTAAATGCACCAGGGAACAATATACACATCAGTAAATATAAGGCAGTTTTCTCTTAACAGACACTGAGACCTTTTGATATGTCAGGGATGATGCTACTGTTTTATGGAGAGTTCTTGTTGATGCTGTGGAGCCCTATGAGGCAAGTACTGTCATCTCCACTTGTAATAAATGTCAAAACAATTTAAGAGAAGCCAAGCACTTGCAAAGGATCCCAGTTAGTGTACAGTAGAGCTTAGAATTGCAAATAGGAATACAGGTGCTCATCTAGAGTCTTCCTGGTTTGCAGAAAGGGACATTAAAAAGTAAGTCACTGGGAGTCTGAAAAGAAGAGAGTAACTGATACTGGTAGGAAAAGGGAAAATAAGAGTGAAGAGATCACAGACAGAAAAGACATACTTTAGGTTGCCATGTTTGAAATAGGCCAGCTCCATAGACTCAGACTTTTCTCCAATAAGATGTACACTGAGCCATGAAAGATATGTTATGGCTATAGCAATCTATGCAGCACAAAGTTGGCCATCTCAGGAGGAGAGAGTGGATCAAACCCCCACTCATCCTAAGCCATGTCTGCTACCTACATCACCCACAATCATCATTTCCCCGATGGCCCTGCCTCATCACTGTCCCTCTATGATTTCCTGCAGAGATGCCAATCTGAGCACACCAGGTATGCCAGGTTATTGGCTTGATATCACCAGGGCTTTTTTTGGATGAGTGTAGGTGCCAACCCCCATATCTTCATTTTTCCAAGAAAGCCTAGCAGCTGTAATCACATTCACAAACATGTTCAAAATGGGCCTGCAGAATGCCCTGCAGCTGAGTATAAGCCCTTAAATTTTATAGTATTATAGTTTCATATTTGGGGGCAACTGCATTTATTTGATGTTTCTTTTTCTTTCTTTTTTTAACCTCTCTTTTCTTCCATTCTTTTTTTTTTTTTACATTTTCTTTTCAAAAACTTTGAAAACTTTGGAAGCAAATGTATTATGGTCAACTATGTCAACTATGTGATATAGTTTCTTTAAATAAATTATAAAAGTTTAAAAACTAGACATACTTTAAATCTTACTTTTTTGATCAGGCTACCACTTAACTGTCTGTACATACAGAAATCCCAAGCACAGGGCTGAATGGGCTCACTTAAAGTCCTTTGTTCACAGTCCTACCTTTTTCAGGTTAGCAGAACAATATTTTCTGAGAATCTCAATGTGCCAGAATCATGAGAATGTTCAAGTGGACACTAATCTTAGCCCACTTAGTTGGAGTGAGAGAGAAATAATCCACAAACACCCACAGTACCATCATACATGTTCTTACATCAAGTTCCACACCCATAATTGGGGAAGGTCAGTGGTCTCACACCTGTCAGGGAAGTCAGAAAAGACTTGGGGGGAAGGGAACTGAAGCTCTGACTTGGCTTTGGCTTGTGAATAGGGGGTGCCCAGAGGAAAAAGTAAACAAGAAGTGCAGCAGGTATAAGAGCAAAGAGTCAAAGGCCAGAGTCAGCCAGAGAGGTGGGTTTGTGCCAAGAAACGGAAGGCTGGAAATTGGGAAATATCCGTGTCATAGGAAAAAATTCTGACCTTGTCCTGTGAATGTGTCAGCACAAGAATGATATGATTACATATGCATTAAAATGCTTTCATCAGGGGCCGAGGAGATAGCATGGAGGTAGGACATTTGTCTTGCATGCAGGACGGTGATTTGAATCCGGGCACCCCATACTGTCCCCTGAACCTGCCAGGAGAGATTTCTGAATGTAGAACCTGAGCATTGCTGGGTGTGACCCAAAAACCAAAAAAAAAATAATAATGCTTTCATCAACATGTAGGTTTGAATCATACATACTGTAGGATTCTTACAGTATGAGCATTGAGAGGCTGGAGAAATAGTACAGTGGTAGGGCACTTGCCTTGCATGAGATCAACTAGGTTAGATCCTGGGCTTTCTATATGGTCCCCTAAGAATCCAGGAGTATTTCCTGAGTGCATGGCGAGGAGTAGGTTCTGAGTATCATTGGGTCTGGTCCCAAAACAATACAAAAGAACATTGATAGGGCCAGAGCGGTGGTGCAATTGGTAATGTGTCTGCCTTGCACTCGCTAGTCCAGAATGGATTGAAGCAGTTTAATCCCCTGGAATCCCTTATAGTCCTCCAAGCCAAAAGTGATTTCTGAGCACATAACCAGGAGTAACCCCTGAGCATCACTGGGTGTGGCCCAAAACCAAAAAATAAAAAAATCAGACAAACAAAAGAACACTGAGTTTCAGTAGTACAACTTCACTGATAAGTTTGTGTTATATTTTAATATGAGAGAAAGGACTAGACTTAGACTTTTTTTTCTAAAGAGCGATAAAGGCCAAGAAGGGAACTTATCCAAACAACTGAGTTGGGAGTTGTGCCAGTGGTTAAAGGGAGAGATATTGGTACCTGTGGGGAAGGTAAGTCGGTACATGGTTTATAGGTGTGGTTTGGGAATTATGTGCATGAGAAACCATCATAAACAGTTTTGTAAATCCATAAATCGATTTATAAAATTAGAATCTTAATAATTTTTTACTTAAAAATAAAGAAATTGAAGGGAAAATAAAAAGATTTCAGGTTTCTAGTTTAAGCAACTGACTCCGTGAAATTAAATTTAATTAAATGGAATTAAAGGAGTTGTTTTGCATTTCTTTGACCTCCTGGGATATGATATATAAGAGAAATATTCAGGAGGTAGCATAAATAGAAGAGGCAAAACCTCAGGTCAAGAAGGTCAAGAATGGGTCAGAGGGAGAGAGATAGACATAGAATGATCGCACTCATTTGTAGGATATAAAAACTAAAAGTATTATGATAATGCCCCAAAACAACAGAGACAAGGGCTAGGAGGACTTTCAGGGTAATAAGCTTGCCACAAATAAGAGGGGAGTGCAGTTAGGCCAAGGAGGGACCACTTTGACATTGATAGTTGGAAATGATCAGTCTGGATAAGAACTAGGTCCTGAAAGTGATAGGCATGGTACCACTTTAGTAACAATATTGCAAACTACAGTGCCTAGAAAGAAAAAAGGAAGATAAAGAGAAGAAAAATGTCTGCCATAAAGGCAAGCAGGAAGAAGGTCAGGGGAAATTGGGACATTGGTGACAGAAAATGTGTACTGGTGAAGGATGTTGGGCATTGTATGACAGAAACTCAATCATGAACAACTTTGTAACTGTGTATCTCATGGTGATTTAATTAAAGACTTTAATTCAACAAAGAAGGCAGCAAACTAAAAGTCGTATCATTAAAAAAATAGTGAATGCTGACTCCCAGATGACATTAAAATCTATTTGGCAGGTAGGTGGTGCCAGGCCTTGGGCTTTCCAACTGCCCAGACCTAAGCTTCCACAGAAGTAGTGATTCTCCGAGCCTTTCAGTCTTACCTGTCAGATGCAAGAAACATTCACCTGACTTGAAGGATGGCTTTCAGATGAGTAATATTATTTGAAAACTCCTTACAGTGTAAACTATCAGAACTGGCAACTGTTGGTGTTCATTAAAACTCAAAAAATTGGATTCAGCTATGGGAGAGAACTGATTTGTGGTCATAAGAGAGAGGCCCCTAACAGGCCCATAAAAAGGGCTGTTTAGTCACAGAAGTAGGTGTAGGGTAGAGATGGGAGGCAGCAGGATGTCTTTTATCCCTGGACGATTTTTCTCCTTTTTCTACTTGTTCTCCTCTTTCAGTCTCAAGTCTTTGAAATCACTATTCTTAGGGTGTGTCTTTGGACGACCCTCCCAATGCCCCTTTCTACTCCACCCCCAAGCTTCCAGGGAAAAAGGGCAGAAACTTGGCTTTTTTTGAAAGAAGAGCAGAAGGTGCACCTGCTTATTCAGACTCAAACATCTTTCAATTTGTAACACATAAAAGTGTCAAGTGAAATTCATTTATCCCAAATGAAAATCCGTTGATTAATTTACAAGTGAAATGATGAAAAGGAGGCCTTTGGGTATTTTGAGCAGAGGAAAGCATGAGAAGGACAGGAGCGACTGGAACATTAAGGAGAGTGAACGGGGAGGACCGACAATTCTTTAAAAATGGGATTTAAACAGCAAAGGTCGAAGGTGGGGCTACAGAAAACACTTTCAGTTTTGCAGATGCACTTTCCCATGTTTGTCAGACATTATTAGCTCCTTGTAACAATTTTTGTTGTATACAGCTGCGCATCTAGAGAACTGTAGTATTGTTCTAACATTGTTGACTGAACTCTACAGGAGCTTCGTTTATTGAGAAGCCAGAGAACCATCCCACTCTCTTCCTGAACACCCAGACACCCCAGATTTCAGTCTTCAGTGTTACCAAAGATGCTTTGTCTGCCATAGTCAGAGGCCATGCTGGGGAGTGAGATGACTAAAACTAATCTGTCCTCAGGGATCTCACAGTGTGGGGGAAAGTGGGGGTAAAAGCAAGGGGTGTAGAAGTACAAGATTAAGCGTGGGAGAGGCAGTTGAATGAGGGCCAGTAAAATACATTTATTAATTGCCATGATTGGTGCTGTGACCTATTTACAACCATTATGTAATCCCTGAAATAAGTCCAGTTCAATTAGTCAAAAATCTCAAAATGTCTTTCCATTTAATGTTAAATAACAAGGATCCTTGGGAGAGATGAGTTTCAGAAGGATGACTAAGGGAAAATGCTTTTCCAGCAGGGTTTCTGCACAGGACACATTCATTGCCTCCATCCCCACATCCCACACCCCACCTTCCACACCCCTTGGTGTAAAAATATTTGTATTTAAATAATTTTAAATGTCATGCATTTATAATGACAAACACTTCTGTGCTCGGAGGAACAGAAATGACTGACTTTATATCAATGAGAGAGACTAACTTCTTCTCAAAGAACTTTCAAAGGTGCATTAGATTAAGTTAATGTGATCTAAGCTCATTGGTTATACATGGCCTGGAGCATGACTACAGCTAGAAAATGCACATCTCCGACCTAGGCATAAGCATAGAGGCTCTTGCTGCCAAACTCCAGTATTTCTCCCAAAAGGGAAAATTGGATGTATTTTCTTTTATTTCTCCCAAGTCTTCCTCATAACACAGTGGTTCTCAAATAGTAGGGCGTGACCCCTGGAGGGGGCGAGGCTCCAGCGCGTTTGACCTCAGCAAACACTGTCATAACAAGCTAAGCACCGTGTTTATGTCTCTGTATGTCTCTGGAGCTGAAAGTTGCTGTGTCCTGCTTCAAACCCCGCTTCGAAAAGCTATGCATTGCAAAACGTGCTCATTGTAGCCATTAATCCAGATATCACCTCTGATTTAAAAAAAATCGGCTCAAATTATTTTATATATTTTTGTTTAGAGGTTAAAGTTTTAATTTTAATAAAGATACTATTTACAGTCACTCGGGGGTGGCACGAAAAATGTTGGGGCATGACAGAAAATAATTGAGAAGCACTGTCTCTAACACAATAGCCTCTTCCCATTCCCTGCTGCAGCCAGAGAACCATGTTCTGTCAACCACAGTGATTGGTCTCCTGTAAAGCATGGTCTGGAAATGATTGGCCAAAGCTTTCATCAATGTAGTTGGAGACAAGTGATTTTTCTAATGATTTGCAATTCTTCTTTGGATTCCACTCAGTCTGTGTGCTTAAGTTTATGTCGTTGGGTCCAGTTGGTTTGATCAAGCACTGATGTTGGTGTTTATATGGTTTATATTAACAGACTTATAGACTTTAGGTAAAGCAGATTATATTTCATAAATTGGCGGGTCAAATCCACACAATTTAAGAGAGAGGTTTCTGAAAAAGAAATTCTCCTTAACACTACAACACAGATAGACCTCTTCCAAGGGACACTGAATTTCCAGGCTGACCCTTGCAGAATTTAGACCAAAAGCTACAGATAGTAAGTCTGATCTCAAAGTCTGCCCTACAATTACCACCACAATACCAGGAGAAAATTTCTTACTATCTCTCTCCTCTTTTACGTATCCTTTCTCCCATCTCTCTTCTCTCAATTTCCCTTCTGTCTACTCTCCTTGGCCATCTTTCTTCTTTCTCTGTCTCCTATTGATTATATCTGGAGAACCCAAGCTAATACACAATCAAACATATTTTCACTCTCAATTGACCAAGTGTTTTATTTGATTGTGTGTATGTTTAAGCCAGCTGAAATTGTTTCCCTTTTACTAAACCTTAAATATTCTTGGGTGGACAGAATCCTTGATGGGTTTATAAAACGGAAGTTCTGAACTTCTGCCTTAATAGTTTAGCTACCATACAATGACCTACTTAAGGGCTGGAAGAGTTGTATCTGGGGCTTTCTCCCACTATCAGTGCTTCAGTTTCTTGCCACATAAACAAGCAAGTAAAAGCTGGGTGCTGAATTATCAAAAGAGGTGGCCTAGAAACTAGAGATACAAATCCTTTCACTTTTAAGAAGTCCAAAAGTGACCACTAATTTGGCTAGTTAGTATAATAAGAAACACCAGCAATTATTGCTTTCATGGAAATTTTTAGAAATTATTGTCATTAATTTTTATTTATGTTCTTGCATATGTTATTATCCATATTCACAAGATTCATCCCATATAATTGGACAGTACACACTTTTTTTTTTTTTAGGAAAACCAGATTTTAGTTGGAGGTTCTGAAGAAGAGAAGGAAAAAGAGAGGGAGAGTACAGCACTTGAGGGACAATTTGGATTTCTCCAAAGGCAGAGAGAACCCTGATACCTGATGGGGCACACTTCTTTGCCCCATCAAGCCATCACTGCTTCGGAGGATTCTAGCCACAACAGACCACAACAGCTCCATCACCACTGTATTGAGGTATTAGTTTGCTTGGCTTGTTCCAACAAAGTCATAACAGACTGAATGATGCCAAAGAATTCAGTAGACAGGAGAAATCATAGATAGATAGAAGATAGATACACAGATAGATATAAATGTATCTATAAGTAAATAATGCATAGATAGGAGGACTAAATTTCAGGAGCAAGGAGTTGTTGTGAACTTCTCCTGAAGGTGCTTGGGAAGGATATACCTATATACTCGAGTATAAGTCGACCCTCTAAATTTACACGAAAAACTGGGAAAACTTAGTGACTTGAGTATAAGCCAAGGTGGAAAATGCAGCAGCCACTGGTAATTTTAAAAACAAATAAATAAATAAAAAATATATACCCAAAACAATAATTGAGGAATCAGTAGGTTAAATGTTTTTCAATATTTATTTCTAAAGAAAAATTGTAAACTAGCAACAATAACTTTAAAACTTTCAATAAAATGCAGAAAACCGTAGCTTAACAGGTAATCAAGCTAAATCACAAAGTTTAACCTTCAAAACTCCTCCTCATTTGTATGTCCAAACAGAACTTTAACTGTATCTGATGTGAGGGTTATCAGTATAGACATTGCCATCATCACTGAGTTCGCAGATATCATCATCACTGCTGTTGGTCTCATACAAAGGGCAGAATATTGTGGGTTAAATAGTTCAGTGGCATCCAGTTCAGTTCAGCCACCTACCTCTTCAGCTCAGCCACTACTTGTGGACTGAGCTGAAGCACCGCCCCTTCCAGCGGATGGCAGAAGACGACTGAAGGCTACGTGCATTTGATTCGGTCTGCGCGAACCGAATCAAATAACCTGTATGACCCGAGTGTTAGCCAAGTTTGGGGTTTTCTGTTCCCAGGACTCGGCTTATACTCTAGTATATAGGTAATTAACCCTGTGATCTCTACCCTAATTTTTTTTTTTTTTTGGTTTTGCTTTTGAACCATACCCAGAGATGCTCAGGAGTCACTCCTGATTTTACCCACAGGAATTATTCCTGGCAGTGCACAAGAGACCATTTGGGATGTTGGAGATCCAGGACGTCTACTCTGGCAATGCTAACCTGTTCCAAAACCAAAGCTGACAATCCTCCCCTTATGCCTTTCTCTCAGGAGTCACCTTTCCTCCTCCAATAAATTCTTGTTGACTTCCAATTTATTCCTTCTCCCTGAACAGAACAATGAAGAACTCTAATCAGAAAACACAGAAAAAGGAAAGGATGGAAGAAGAGCCAAGGAGACTTAAAAATATGTATATTTATCACTGTTAAAGATAGCATGCTATATTGTCTCCTGTGATGTGTAGAACTGAGATTGAAAATCTTCACAAAGTTGGGGGCCAGAGAGGTCTGGTGCTAGAGGTGAGGCATCTGCCTTGCAGTGCTAGCCTAGGACAGACCACGGTTCGATCCCCCTGCCTCCCATATGGTCCCCCAAAGCCAGGGGCAATTTCTAAGTGCATAGCCAGGAGTAACCCTTTAGGTCAAATGGGTATTGCCACCCCCCAAAAAAAAGAAAATCTTCAAAAAGTGACTTCCTCTCTCAATGCTGATGGCTTAACAGGACTAGCTGGCAGGTTAGGATGTTCCTCATTGCATCAGTGGAGATGGAAACTTAGGAGGGTCATTTTGGTACTGTTGATTCTCAGTACCAGCACAGGGATGGGCCCGAGATCTTTCCTAAGTCTCTTCTCACAGGTGACCAGGAATCGAGGATGTGATTGTAATTGGAAAGAGTGGGGAGACTTCAAGATGGTCCATCAGCTTGTGGAGATGAAGGCTT
This sequence comes from Suncus etruscus, assembly GCF_024139225.1. Taxonomy (NCBI): domain Eukaryota; kingdom Metazoa; phylum Chordata; class Mammalia; order Eulipotyphla; family Soricidae; genus Suncus; species Suncus etruscus. The sequence continues at coordinate 128,964,217 of NC_064852.1, forward strand.
AGAAGACCCTGAAAATAGGCCCATGTGCCATTTTTATCACATTTGCTGTAGGTCACAGACACCTACACTTGAAAAGCTTCCAGTAGTTTCTAATGCAAGAAGAGCTGTGAACACCTGGCTTACATCAGTTGGATAATTTTACAGAACTCCTACGCAGCCAAGTAAATCAACACCGGATTAGAGGCCCAGCACCTAACAGAAAGACATGGTGTCTAAAAACAAGTCAGGATTAAATTTACAATAGAGATTCTTCAAAGCAGCATTCATGCAATTTCTTCTGATCTATACTGAACATATTACTAATATAACAGTAGGAAACATGGGAAAATATTGGCTAACAGTTTATAAACCAGAAAGTATTTATGTATTTTTCCAGAACTCATCTGAAATTATAGACATTTCAAGAATTCAAGAATTGTATCTATTATCTGGACCTGCCATCTAGCCAGATGAAAGTGAAAGTTTAGATTAGGAGCTTTGTTGTTTTGTTTTTGTTTTTTGTTTTTGTTTTGGTCTACTTGATGCCAGGTTGAAAAATGATAGGTAATCAAACAAATATTTTTGTCTTAAGTTGCTAGACGTTTGGTTTTATAAAATCTTAGCAAACATTTGGCAAAATCCCTCTCTTCTATTTCTTGGTTCTTGTCCTACATTTCTGGATGAAAATCCAAGAATCTCAGTGGAAGCTAATCTTCATTAATATCAAAATAATAATACTGCAACATAGTTTTAAAAGAAATACATCTGATGTTTCTGCAAAAAACCAAAATCTTCTTAAATTTAACACATATTCTTATACTTCGTTGTTCCCAAAAATGACGGTTGAAATAAATTATGAAAAGAAAAGCTCTGGGGCTCAAAAGAAAGAAAAAAGAAACATCATCATCATTTGTCTTTCTATTCTTTGAAATAAAAATACAAGCAAGATATGGATGGACTTCACCTTTATTTGTTGTTGCTGGTTTTGTTTTGGGGGTCCATACCCAACATTACTCAGGGCTTTCTTCTGGTTCTGTGCACAAGGATCTCTCCAGGCAGGGCTCAGAGGACCATATAGGTTGCCAGGGATCAATCAAGGGCCTGTAGTATGCAAGGCAAAGTGCCTTATGCTCCCCTTCTCCCCACTATCTTTTGGGCCCCTTGGTGAGTCTTTAAAATAGTAATTATTATTAGTAATTATTCAAAGATTTAAAATAATATCAGAAGTCAGTAAGGCCAAACTTGTATGCAAACTATGATTTAACTGTTGGGAAATATTTAAAGCCAATGTAGCAATACGGTAAACTGGATCTTGGTAAATATGTCTCCATTACATGCAGATTAAAAATTAGTGTTCTCCTTTATTGTAGACAAAGTAGGCTCTTAAACTTGAGAATCACAGTCAAAAAAAACTTCTTTCTCTGGGTCAGAAATAAAATACAGAGATTAGTACTCATTTGTCAGATCCCCATTCCACACTTCCCTCCCCAATCCCATGCACCCATCCCTCATTCTCCCAGGTTCTCTGGGTAGGCCACAGACCCAGTACAGGAGGGAGTCCTCTGTCCACTTTCAACCACAGGTTATGTCAGCATTATAAATAGGGAGTGGGTACTGCTTGAAGGGTGTCCCTCAAATAAATAAATAAAATCGCTCTGCTCAAAATCTCTCTTCAACAGCAGATGACAGTACTTGGAAAATTTGGAGAAAGAAAGCAAAATGAGACTTGATGCTATTACAAATAGAAGGTCAGTAGGGCCACTACTTGGAAAAACAATAGATGAATCAACAACAAGCTCTTGAATCCAGTAAACTATTCTACAAGAAAGCACTCACCACGGCAGTTTAAAATAATATTTGTAGTGTTGGCTTGCTTGGAGTTAAGTCCGTTTTCAAAAAGCATTTGTAAGCATCGTTGAATAGCTTCTCTAACTAGAATAATTTGAAGAATAACTGTGTGAGTCTTGAAGAAAGTCTCAGTTACTTTGCTTGAAGCCTTCTTAGTCAGGCCCTTCTCTCAGCCTAAATAAAGCCTAGAGCAGTGTTTCCAACAGAGGGAGATTGTGCCCTGGAAGCATGGACAATGTGGGAGACATTATACTCTGGGGAGGAAAGAGAAGGCAGGGTAGAAGAGTGGGAGGAGATCATGCTGACTTCTGCGGAACAGTGCCCAGGGGTGCTGCTAGCCATTCCACAATGCATAGACAGCCCACAGAAATTTTTAGGGGGCCAATGTTGTGGCTCAGTGGTACAATATCTATCTTGCTTATGAAGGACAGTAAGTTCAATCCCTGGAAATAACACACATCTCCAAATGGGATCTGCTGTGCTAATTGGCACCCAACCAATGTACAAGATCCAGAAATCACAGTAATAATAAAAAGGGGCCTGCGCACACAGAGAGTAGAATATACCCATGTCACAATTCTAAAATCTCTTTGAAACCACATACAAGAGTGGCCTTAAAGATCAGCACTTCCAGTAAAGAAATTTTGTTTTCAAACTAGATTTCTGAGGACATCTCAGAAAAAGCAGTTTTTATTCTGTCTTCCACCCTACTCCTCAACTCAAAGTTCTAAAGGAAGCATTGTGGCAAACAATCAGAGGGATTGTTGATTTTATTCTAATGTTGGAGATTTATGGTCTGGTCTCAGCCTTGGTTCCCAGTGATTCTTGGTAACATCTCCTCAAGTTTGTCCTGTTGGTCTGCTGGCTGCATACCTGAGCAGTGATGCTCTGTGGCTATTCCTTAGGACTTCCCTTTAGATTGAATGTTGCTTTTGAATTTTCTACCTCTAATCTCAGTTGAAGATAGCTGGAAACTTCTAGGTTAAGTTGCTTCCTTTCAAGAGTTATTCTGCAGATACTTTGAGGTTTCTAGGATTTACAAGAGAACTTTTACAAGATTCTAGGATTTACAAGAGATTTACTTAGAGAACTTCAGCATAATTTTATATTTAGTGTACTAATCATTTCTTATGGCAAGTACCATTTCTTTATAACAAATAACAATAGAGTCCTCTTCTCTTGCCTCTCCCAGTCAGCTGTCAGCAGACCCAACTCTGAAATTACTGAGTTTTAGTAGGGATGGGAGGTGAGGTTGAGGCTGGGACACATCTGCCAGTGCTCAGGACTTACTCCTGACTCTCTGCTCAGGGATCACTTCTGGTGGTGTTCAAGGGATCATATCATCTAACTAGCCCCCAAAACTGGTTTCTGGTTTTCTTTTCTTTTTTTAATTTAATTTTTGGGCCACATTCAGTTACACTCAGAAGTTATTCCTGGCTCTGTGCTCAGAATCACTCCTGGCTTGGGGGACTATATGGGACACTGGGGGATCAAACCTCGGTCCATCCTGGGTCAGCCATGTGCAAGACAAATGCCTTACCACTGCACCATCACTCCAGCCCTTGCTTTTGTTATTTTTTAACATAGACACTTTGAAACAGATTTCTGCCACCTTAGATGAAAAATGACTAATCACACACACACACACACACACACACACACACACACACACACACACACACACAGTGAAACCACTTTTCAGAAGGGTTTTGTTTCTGCAAAAGCTTCAACCAGAATCCAAGCTTTTCAAAATCTAACTAATAAATACCAGAAATGTCAGTCATTTGGGTAGTTACCACATAAGAAATTCTATGCAGATAAAGCACTGTTTAGCAAAACAAGCTACCAACATCCTTCAATCAAATAAAAAGGCAAGAGAAAAAAACTAGTTATGACCCATATAATTAAGCTATCCAAAATAATACAGCTAATACTTTTAAAATCATAGAATGGTAGACTTGGTTGGAATATTTATTTTCTACTGGCAAATACATTTATTTTTAAAATGCTATTCAAATGCAGACTTAAAAATTTGATGATGAGGGCCCGGAGAGATAGCACAGCAGCATTTGCCTTGCAAGCAGCCGATCCAGGACCTAAGGTGGTTGGTTCAAATCCCGGTGTCCCATATGGTCCCCCGTGCCTGCCAGGAGCTATTTCTGAGCAGACAGCCAGGAGTAACCCCTGAGCACCGCCGGGTGTGACCCAAAAAAAAAATTTGATGATGAAGAAACAAAGTCCCAATGAGGGACTTGGTCAAATTTGTGAAGGGAGCTGGGCAGGCAGAGTGGAAATACAGTGTTCATCTTCTTCTGAAAGGCTGGAAACACAGGATATTAGGTTATTTTCATATACATCCTTCCACTTTTTACCCAAAACGGTTGCTTTATCTTGTATTTTAGCTTAGAACCCAGCTACTTATGAAAACTATATTGGAAATTAAAAAATACCTAATGCAATTAATTACTTTAAAAAATTATTGTCAGCACCTACAACATATTAATGCTTCATGACTTGATGTCAACTCTTGCTATATGTATGTGTAGATGGGGATATTGGACTCTATAAAAGTCATGGCTGGAGCAATAGCACAGCAGATAGGACATTTGCTTTGTATGTAGCTGACCTAGATTCGATCCCTGGCATCCCATATGGTCCCTTGAGCCTGGTAGGAGTGATTTTTGTGTGTAGCCAGGTCGAGCCCAAAAAGAAAAAGAAAAGTAATTGTAGGATCCAGAGCAAAAGTACAGTGGGTAGGACACTTGCCTTGCATGTGGATGACCTGGGTTAGATTCCTAGCACTCCATGTGATCCCATGATCCCTGAGTAAGTGTAATCCCTGCACACCATCAAGGATGGCTCCAAAACAAAACAGTCATTGTATACTCACACACATTTGTTCCTGATATTTCTAAATCTAATTATTTTTCTTTGTCTCCCAGAAAAAACAATGTTCCTCCTTTTCTTTTGAAGTGGGGTTCTGGACCAAACCCAGCTCAAAGCTTTCTTCTGACTCAGCATTTGCATGGAGCATCCACTGATTCCAGTGCCTAGAATCAAACCTGGGCCTTCCATATGCAAAAGCATCATTTCAGCCCTTTGAACTTTCTGCAGTCCTGCCTCTTTGTTTTGATTGTGAGCAGTTCCATTGTAGGAATTTGTACGATGAACAAGTTTATGGTAAAGGTAAAAATAAATGTCTCACTTGTTTTCTTCCAATAATACTGTCTTTCACTAGAACAGTTAAAAAGACACGTAGTTGATTTTTTTGTAATAGATTGGAGGGAAAGTTAGATCAACTAAAAAAAATTAGCATCTCAAGTTTGACAAACTTTTGAAGAGAATTTTTTTTCTTGTTTGTAGAGAACCATTGGCACAGGTATGGATCCTGCTATGAAATAATAACTATGTCCATACCTGTAATCACCACCACGTGAAACAGATCAGTAGAAAAACAATCTGATTAATCATAATGTTCATCTCAGTACTTTTGAAAGAGCATCATTTCTTGGCTAGAAGACTTAGGAAATTTTGTTTGAAATTATTTATCTGATCTGATACTAATTTTTTTGAACTGTGTGTGATCATGTACATAAGGAAAGCTCTATGTGGATGTTTATTAAGATATTAATTTGACTTTCTTTCAGGGATATAACTTTTATTTTTTTATTTTTTATGTTTTTTTGGTTTTTGGGTCACACCTGGCAGCTTTCAGGGGTTACTCCTGGCTCTATGATCAGAAGTCGCTCCTGGCAGGCTTGGGGGACCATAAGGGATGCCGGGACTCAAACTACTGTCCTTCTGCATGAAAGGCAAACACTTTACCTCCATGCTATCTCTCCGGCCTCAGAACTTTTATTTTTATACTTGGTGACCAAGATGATTTTTTTTGGAAACTTTGGGAAACTCTCGCCATGAGCAGTAAAAAACCACCAAGAGGAAAAAATGATGATACCTTGATATATTCAAGGAGCAAAAACAAAAAGATAGTTACAGTGCTCAAAAAAGTCAAAAGTCAACAAAACACACTGCTAAAACCCAGTCTCAAGATTAGATTTGCTTCTGGCAACAAGGAATGATCTTAAGTGATTTTTTTTGAATCTTTGCAAAAATTTTATAGTCTAATGGTCATAAGTAAAAATAAACCCTTTGAGAAGCAGGAGCTTTTATGTCCTTCCAATAACAATCAAACTTCACCTTGGTAATTCTAAAATTTCAGGCATAAACCCTAGAGAATTCTGAGAATTCAGGAAAACAAGTATATTTACTACTTATATATATTAAATATTAAATATATTTACTATTATATTAAAGATATATAAACAACAAAAATGTCCATGAAAGAAAAATGGATAAATTTTATAATATTCACACAATATAATAACATCACCTTTATTTTTTATATATTATTTTTTTTGAGCACCATGATTGCAAACATGTTTGCAGATGGGTTTCAGTTATAAATAAAAAGAACGTCCACCCCTTGAGTGGCTAAAAAAAAACTATGCTACATATACATAATGGAATACTATGCAGCCATCAGGAAATATGAAGTCATGAAATTTTCCTATACAAGGATGGATATGCAAACTATTATGCTGAGTGTAATAAGTCAAAGGGAAAGATATAGACACAGAATAGTCTCACTCATCTTTGGGATTTAAGAAAAATAAAAGACAATATGTTAATAATACACAGAGACAATAGAGATGAGGGCTGGTAGGGCCAGCCCACGATATGAAACTTTAGTGATTTCTAAGTAGAGAAGCAATGTTGGCTAGTCTTTATCTGATGAGACTATGGCTACGGTGTTCACAGTGGATTTGGGGAATGCAGGTTAGAGGCAGGGTCACTAGTTAAGGGTACTATGAAGGACAGAGTTAGAAGCAACCACTTAAGGGTGATAAGGTACAAGGTGCCAAAGAACTTAAAGTATTAAAATACCTCTTGAATTGGGACAAAGGATGGAAATTATTTGTTAATTTATTACTAAATTAATTCTAAACTCGTCATCATGTCTTATGAGTAGATTAAGGAGCTACTCTTCTCTCTCGATTTCTGCCTCATAAAGTAAGTCTATGTATGACTGTATTCTTTCTTTTATTTTCTGTAGTAGAACTCTGAGTTCTATCTTGACACTTGGTCATTCGTAATAAAGGACTCTTCACTCTTTTTCTGCTACCTAGTTCAACCAAGTTCAATTCATCTGGAAATGAGGAAATAGATGCATCAACGTGATTCTCTTTTTCAAGACACAGTCAACTGGGAACAATTCTCTGTTCCCTAGTACTGCAATTCAAAAGTGGAATCCTCTCAGCTTTGACCATGGGGCATGAGAACATCACCCTGGAACTCCACAGAGAAACTAAATGGAGGGACTCTACTTCCCTGAGTAACCTCAGGGGACAGTCCTCTGGCTGGCTGCCAGGGCTCCCCTTCAATCAATGTCACATGAGAAAAATAGGTTCTTTTCTTTCTAAAGACTTGCTGTGTTTTCCTGTCTTTGGGGTAAACCATTTAGCCCACCCCTTAGAAAAATGAAGAGTTTTGGGGAAATGAAACGAGCATTTAAAGCAGAGAAGCTAGGCCAGAGCAGATGCCTGGGGCTTAATTAGAATTTTTTTTAAATGTTAAGTAAATACCTTTTCTTCAGTTCCCTCTTTTCTGAGATAGGAAGAGAGCAGAGCCAACCAGGAGAAAACTAGTTTGATATGAATCAATTCCAAAGCCCTAAGGCTATACCCAATCTTTGAGAGTTCAGTTTGACCTCCAGCTAAGATTCAGTGAGTAATAATGGAAGATTCCAATCATGAACCCTGTATAATATTAACTTTGTGCTATGTGGATTAAAAAAAAGAACCCAGAGGTATTGAGATTTTTTTACCAGTTATTTTGAAATCTTTCATTTTGAATTAATTATTCTTAATGAAGAAATAGAAATATAATATATATTGAAAATATGCCAAGTTTTCAGTTAGGAAGATACATTTACACATAAGACCTTTTGTTCCATCTGTTCTGGGGTCTACAGCCAATTATTCTAATCCAATTTCAGCGTATCTAAATTTGGGAGCTTTACCAATTTCACTTTTAAAAACCTACCAAGGTTATAAGGGGCAACATATACATTTGCACATATATACACTTAAACTAATTAAATGAAATTTAAGCAATAACACTAAAAAAAAGCAATTACACTAAAAAAGAAAGAATTTTTAATATGGGGAAACATATTCCCAAGATATTTTTGAGGATAAAAATAGAGATTCGATATTTAAAAAGCCAGCAAAACTATTATTATTATTCTTAGTTTCTCCTTTCCCCTGATGCATCTGATTATTGGTCTTTCAAATTCCATATTATACTAAAATCTACTGTAAATTCCTGGGGGAAAATGACCAGACTCAATAAACTAATACGCTTGTCTTTTCTCATCATTTAACTATAGGGATGAGGAGACAGGGCAGGAGAATTGGAAACTAACTTTTAGGGAGTCCCTATTAGATTGGTTATTGCCTTAAGTTCTCAGAGCTCAGTGTGGTGCTACTATAGTTCTTATCACGATCAAGAAGCCAGGTTGGACAGAGGATAAATTCCTTACACAGCTACTTCACTGATAATAGTTAATAGCTGAGCTGCAGTTGAAAGCTAGGACTATGTGGTTCTTTTTTGCCCCAATGCCTGCAGAGGCCTAAGACTCACATTGCAAAGATTTCAGGGTAGTAAGTAACATAACCCAGCACAGTAGTGGACCCCAAAATCACTTTCCACTCTATCTTTTTCCTTCTAATCCCAAGCAGAGGTGACCATTTTCTCCTTTGTATTCCCCTTTATCATCTTGTCTATCTCTATATTGTAATTATTAGTTCACAGGCTTATTCCTGGTTGTCTCTCTAGGCTGACAATTTTTGATGGATAATAATTTTGACATCTCTGTACTCTTAGTGTCTACTTAATAGATATAGATAACGGGAACTCAATAACTTCTTGCTGAATTATTTGCAGAGTCCCCAATAGTAATAGTAATGAAAACCTAGTCCAACTTAGTTATCCATGATCATTTCCAGATCTATCTTAATGCTCCTGTCAGTCTTCAGCACCCTCGCCAACCTCATTTCCTAAAGAGTAACCATCACACATATGGGAAGTCAGGCAGCACTACATGTCTGTCACGCACCTAACATAAACCAAGACCTCTTTAAGGATATGCTTTATAGCTAACTGCCCACTCTCTTAGTAAGTGGGAACACGTAGTTGCCTTACTTCATTTCAGACTGAATACATAAAAAAGATTCTAAGGGAAAGCACAAAAGTGAGTGTGTGTACACACATATACATAGAGTGTATGCTTCCATTACTGCTACTGTATGAGGGTTACTTAACCGTCATCTTACCACATGAGGTTGAATGGCAAGAGTAAAAATAAATGGAGATTTTATAACAAACATTTTCAACATTTACAGCTATCAGCAATGGCTTTAGATTCAATGAGGCAACACCATTTTCTTTTCTACAACTCATTTCTTTGTTGTAATTATTGTGTTCCTGACAGGAAAGGTCATTAAGAGATTCAGTCTCCTACAGACAATCACACCCAGGAATGTGATAGCCACTGGTAAATAAATACTAATGTTTCTTCCCTTGCAGAGTAATGCTAAGGGAACACATAGTGCTCATATTTTTCTCATTTCTTTTTTGTCATAATGTTCTTCTAGTGTAATTTTGAGTGCATAAGAGTATAACATCACTGTCAGCATGATAGCACTACACAGCATCATTTCTGTGTAGCTCTGCCTTGATGATTACCAGCCAGACTGTCCTTCAATGTGGAAATATGTCCAAAACTTCTGAAGAATTTTATATTGCACTCTAGTTGCAGACTAATAAGTTACCCTGCCTTTGTTTTTTGCATTGTAAAGAAGAAAAGAAGAAGTAAAAAATTGGTGACAAAGGAGAGTTTGTATTACAGTAATAGTCAGTGAGTCAAGCAGGCCTAGAGTGATCATGAGGAGAAAAATAAAAGCATCAGGCCTGAGAATGATGAGTTTAGAGTTCAAAGTGTTCTAACTAGGATTGTGTAGCTCTCCACTTCATTCCAATAACTACCCAGAAAGAGCTAAGAGGAAACAAACCTCTTGGGATAGCTGAATTCAGTGATTAAATTGTCTTGACATGGTGTGGTGTGTACATTCAGGACCAGAATATATGAGGGAAGTAAAGTTGGATATACTTCCAGGTCAATTGTTCATCTAAGAGGCTGTTTTACTATTCAAAAAGCTTGATGCCTGTAGGGGCAGGGTCCGTGGAAGGACTATCAAATATTGTGATGACCGGCTCTTTGTTGAGTGATGTGTAATAAAAGGTACCAGTATATTGTCTTCAGATGGTCTAAGTTTTCTTGACATGGC